>NC_068914.1:47355580-47658610 GCF_023091745.1 Budorcas taxicolor | reverse complement strand
AACATAGTCACTGTGATTTATCAACCATGCCGATGAATATCTTATTCATCTTCAGAATTTTTTAAATTATAGAATTAAACTCCAGTAAGGTGAAGTTGCTTCTCCAAAATATACTAGCCAAATATTAAATTATTTATTTCTAGAGTCAAAATTTCTTAATACATTTTTCATTACCTAGTTCCAAAATTATTTTCCCCAACAACCAAAAACTTGTTATTCTTCAATAATGTTATAAGAAAACATTAAATATTCAGGTTTTCAAAAGAAGCACATGTCTTGCCTATATTAAATGTTTCATTTAATGATTCACAGAGAAATTTAATCTATCACAAAGCATTAGACAACCTAACAGTAATTTCTGAAGTGTGCATGCATTTTCTTAACTTCTATTTAACTTTTGAAATGCAATCTGTAGAAAACCATGGAAAATTAACTCTATCTCAGGCAATAATATAAAAATAGAATAGAGTCTTATAAAGCTTGCTCTCTAAATTACATTATAATAATTAGTAGAGCCTAAGTATTTTATCATGGCTTAGAACAGGAATTTGTCCAAACATATTCTATAGCATCTACAAAACAACCAGGGATAATTTCCAACTTCTGATAACATTATAGGTCACAAATTCCCCTTCCTCCTCTCAAATCCTTACTGGTATAAAGTATATAAAAATTGTGGTTATAACTAATATATATATATATATTTTTAAATACACAACTACATTTGTACAAATGTAAGAAAAATCTCTCAGTTTCCCAGGTGGTGCTAGCAGTAAAGAACCTGCCTGGCAATGCAGGAGACATAAGAGATGAGGATTCAATACCTGGGCTGGGAAGATCCCCTGGAAGAGGGCAGGCAGCCCACTCCAGGATTCTTGCCTGGAGAACCCCATGGACAGAGGAGTCTGGTGGGCTATGGTCCACAGGGTCGCATAGTCAGACACAACTGAAGGACTTGTCATACATGCACACATTTCTCTAGAAACCAAACACCAAAGAAGAAGCAGAAAACCACAATGACATGAATGTTAACATGAATTACAGGAATCTCTTTTGTTAATAAGAAAGGACCTTGTATTTAAGTTGAGGGAAAGGGGAAATAGCCAATAAGCAAGGAAGGAAGAATGAAGGAAAAGGAGAAAAAATTAAAAAGGAAGGAAGGAAGACATCAGACTATGATAAATCAGCACATAGAAAACTCAAAGAGTAACATGACAGAGAGTGACTGGATGGCTACTTGAGACTGGATGGTCAGAGTCTAAACACGGTAATGTTTGCCGAGAAACTCATAATATAAAAAGAGATAGGTACCAAAAAACAAGAAAAAGAGAATTTTAGGCAGAGAAAACAATAATATCATTATCTGTAATTAAATTGTTAAAGAGATCATAGAAGATTAACTAAAGAAAAATTTTCAAAAATATTTTAATTTTAAAATTATGTTTCAAAAATCAGAATGTGTAATATAATGCACTTCTGTTGAAAGAGGCATATGGAATTAAATATATATATATATGAGAATAGACACACTGCTTTAGATGGGATTTGTTGTTGTTGCTAAGTCGTGTCTGACTGTTTTGGGCCCTATGGACTGTGGCCTGCCAGGCTCCTCTGTCCATGGGATTTCCCAAGCAAGAATACTAGAAAATGAAAGTGAAGTCACTCAGTCATGTCCAACTCTTTGTGACCCCGTGGACTGTAGCCCACCAGGCTCCTCCGTCCGTGGGATTCACCAGGCAAGAATACTAGAGTGGGTTGCCATTTCCTTCTCCAGGGAATCTTCCCAACCTAGGGATCGAACCCAGGTCTCCCGCATTGCAGGCAGACGCTTCAACCTCTGAGCTACCAGGGAAGCCCTAAAAATACTAGAGTGGGTGCCATTTCCATCTCTAGGGGATCTTCCCAATTTAGGGATAGAGCCTACATCTCCTGTCTTGGCAGGTGGATTCTCTATGGCTGATCCACCAAGAAAGCCCTTAAGTGGGATTATATCAAGCCCCAAACCTTCTATACAGTTTAAAAATATATTAACAAAATGAAAAGGAAACCTACTGAAAGGGAAAAAATATTTGCAAACCCTTTGTTATATAAGGGGTCAATATCCAAACTGTATAAAAAGCTCATTAACTCAATGACAAATTAAAAAAAAAAAAAACCTAATTTAAAAATGGGAAAAGGAACTGAATAGACTTTTTTCCGAAGAAGGCATCCAAATGGCTAACAGTTACATGAAAAGATCTCAACATCACTTATCATCAGGAAAATGCAAGTCTAGACTACAAAGAGATATCACCTCACACTTGATAGAATGGCTAAGATCCAGAAGACTAGAGATAAGACATATTGCTGAGGATGTGGAGAGAAAGGAACACTTGTCTAATGTTGGTGGAATGTAAATTGTTTCAGTCACTATGAAAAATAATGTGGGGGTTTTTCAAAAAAATAATTATATTTGAACAATAAACTGTGGAAAATTCTGAAAGAGATGGGAATACCAGACCACCTGACCTGCCTCTTGAGAAACCTGTATGCAGGTCAGGAAGCAACAGATAGAATTGGACATGGAATAACAGACTGGTTCCAAATAGGAAAAGGAGTATGTCAAGGATCTATATTGTCACCCTGCTTATTTAACTTATATGCAGAGTATATTATGAGAAATGCTAGGCTGGATGAAGCACAAGCTGGAATCCAGATTGCCAGGAGAAATATCAATAATCTCAGATATGCAGATGACACCACCCTTATGGCAGAAAGTGAAGAACGATGAAAGGGAGGGAAAGAGGAGAGTGGAAAAGTTGGCTTAATGCTCAACATTCAGAAAAGGAAGATCATGGCATCTGGTCCCATCACTTCATGGGAAATTGATGGGGAAACAGTGGAAACAGTGTCAGACTTTATTTTTGGGGGCTCCAAAATCGCTGCAGATGATGACTGCAGCCATGAAATTAAAAGACACTTACTCTTTGGAAAGAAAGTTATGACCAACCTAGACAACATATTAAAACAGAGACATTACTTTGTCAACAAAGGTCTGTCTAGTCAAGGCTGTGGTTTTTCCAGTGGTCATGTATGGATGTGAGAGTTGGACTATAATGAAAGCTGAGCACCAAAGAATTGATGCTTTTGAACTGTGGTGTTGGAGAAGACTCTTGAGAGTCCCTTGGCCTGCAAGGAGATCCAACCAGTCCATCCTAAAGCAGATCAGTCCTGGGTGTTCATTGGAAGGACTGATGTTGAAGCTGAAACTCCAGTACTTTGGCCACCTGATAGGAAGAGCTGACTCATTGGAAAAGACCCTGATGCAGGGAAACATTGAGGGCAGGAGGAGAAGGGGACGACAGAGGATGAGATGGTTGGATGGTATCACCAACTCAATGGACATGAGTTTGGGCAAACTGTGGGAGATGGTGATGGACAGGGAAACGTGTGCTGCAGTCCATGGGGTCAAAAAGAGTTGGGTGTGACTTAGTGACTGAACAACAACAAAAACAAAAGAAATGAAAAGAGGATATCAAAAAGATATTTGCACTCCCATGTATAAGCACATAGTCAAGATATGGAAACAACCTAAGTCTCCATCAGAGAAGGATCCTGTCATTGGCAACAACATGAATGGAGCTTGAGGGCATTGAGCTAAGTGAGATAAGCTGGAGAAAGAAAAATACCATATGATGTCATTTACATGTGGCTTCTAAAACAGCCAAATTTATAGAAACAGAAAGTAGAATGATGGTTACTCGGGCATGGGAGAATAGGGAGGGTGTTTTTCAGGGTACAAACTTGCAACTAATAACTAAGTTCTGGATATGTAATGCACAGCACAGCATCACATTAACAATACTGTATTATAAACTTCAAATCTGCTAAGAGACTAGATCTTACTTGTTCTCACTACAAAAGAGAAATGATAATTATGTGACATAATAGAAGTGTTCACTAATGTAACATGGTAATCATATCATAATATATAAATATATCAAATTAACACATTGTATATCTTAAACTTACATAATTCTATATTTTCAGAATCAATTATATCTTAATAAAAAACTGACTATATCTGGGATGAAATTATGGGTAATGATTACATTACTTTTGTTTAACTGTATTTGTTAAGTTTTTACCTGTATTATTTTGAAATAAGGAAAAAGTTAATATTAAGCAATTAACATCTCTTTATCTGATATTATTGAAAGACCACTGCGATTAGTGCAGTCCATTACATTTATCCATTCACTCATTTGAAACACCATAGCCTTCATTTCAAAATGTCAAACTGTTCCCTGACAACATTTTTGAGGTAAAATGTACTAAATTAAGCTCATAGGAAGAAGGAAATAGATATGCTCTAATCTGTTATTTTTATTAGTTATCCACTTTCTGTTCCTGATTCCCATACTAAGCTTTCCAGAACTTGATCTCAAGTTCTGTATAATTAGCCCCAGTGACTCAGAACAAGATGAGGTAGGAGTCTCACCACCAGCTGTTTTAAGGCCATGTCACCAAGGCTCACAAATGATGATCATTAAGAATTTGCCTCAGATGTCCTAATAGATGCCTTTTATTTTCAGAATCAAAGCAAATCTACAATTACTGGGGGAAGGATGGGCTCAGGTTGATTGACACTAGAAAACTTGGTAAAGAAATACAGTCTTTCTCTATTCCCCTCGGGGGAATACAGCTGGTGTGAGATCGTTCCCTCTCTCTAGTCTAAAATAACACCTTGACCCAGTCTGTTGCCTAAACCTGCCTCTCTCATTCCCATAATATACTCAGGAGTCATGTTTACAGAGTACTGACAAAATTGCAGAGAGACATATACAGCAACATAGAGAACGTTATTTTCCTAGATAAAGGAGACTATTTGCTACTGGCAAGATTACTCACTCAGAACCATAGTTCATTGCTGCTTTCATGGGCTTCACCCAAGCTTAGGAAATGAGCAAGTCAGGGAAATAATAAGTCTAACAGCTGACAGAATCTCTACAAAAATGGCATCGTTCATCATTGACAAATGGTTTGTTTTTACCCCTTGAGTCTTTCCTACACAATTCTGTACTGAGTTCTGTTCTCAGGAATATTAAAGCATGCCTATTGCCTTACTTGAGGTTCCAAACCGATATCCTTGCTTCCTTGGGGTGGTAAAAACAAGTTAGACCCTCACAAATGCCACTTCCTCATCTTGGCTATACATATTTTCTTTCCCAACCACTTTTGCAGTTAGGTTAGAGTCAAGATGCCAATAAATCATGAGCATACATCAGATGCATCTTTTCCAATTTCCAAGGGCAAGCCAGCTTCCTTTCTCTTCTCAGGAAATGCAGACTGGACATGTCCAGCCTCCCCATGGCAGGATCTTACATCTCAAAGTCTCTTGGAAAAAAATTGCTCTGGACAGACTCCTGATACACTTCAGATTTAAAGAAACTGAAAGAAATAAACTCTTATGATTAATGTGTAGGCTACTAGCTTTAGGGGGCAGGTTGTACACAGCAGCCTTCATTAATTATGCAAATACACTCTCTGAGTTTTCTCATCTAATCTAGAGGCAAAAATATATACACTCTAGGGTTATTGCTGCCAGGTCCTAGACGTTATGGAAACTCATCCATTCCTGTATAAGACACATGAGCATTGTTTTTAATCACGGATACATAAAAACATACCTGTAAAATTAACTGTTTAGACAGCATTGTTGGAAAAATACAGGTAAAAACCAAAATCCTCTTTTAACTCTCTAAGTCTACCTACAAACACGGTAGAGAAAGAAAACAAGTTTGTTATTAAATAAGCTTTAAATCAGAGTATAATACTCATCTCATATAATCCTCTAAGAGATTGCAAAGAGGTATCACCCGTTTATATAGCTGAGCAGATACAACTTTTTACATACATGTTAAGATAGGAAACGAGTCTGCAAGAGGACTTTGGTAGCACCATTTGTCACACATAGTTATCCTAGTTTACCTGGTAGTTGGGATGAATATCTCTATTAGCTAATTGGCTTTATAAAAAAAAAAAAAAGAAAGAAAGAAATTCTCCTATCTTTATAACAGGAGGTGATTTTGCACTTTTGAACAAGTCCGTGGAAGCTGTGTTTTATCCTCCCCATGAGACTGAAAGAATCTATCTCCCTGGTTGTTTACATTTCAAAGAGATGATTCCAGGCCCTGGAGAAAGACTACTTCCTGGGCTGTCAAACTCATAAAAGTCTTATTTAGCTATTTAAAAGCTTAAATATATTTCTAAGAAAGGAAGCAAAAACTTACCAGTTTTCTAAAGTAAATGCTTTAAGAAAAGACAGTTGAATGCAATCTCTTCCCTTTTTTGCACAGGGGAGCATTAAGGCTTGTATTTTTCATTTGCATTTGTCTTTCACCTTTCCCAGTGAACTGATTCATTTGTTCTCAATTGGAAGCCAGGACTCCACATCCTTCTGGAAGTAGCCTCTGAGATCAGACCTAAACGTAATAGATTCATCACTGTCCACAACAATTCCCCAGAAATAGATGTGACAGGCACATGACAGCCCCTCCTTGACTAAAATGGCACATGTCCTGTGGTAGGAGTGGGGGGGATGGAGTCACAGAGCAGTCTGATGGAACAGAATGTAAACTCATAATCTAATATCATTAAACCAAACCATTTTGAGAATTGCTGGTATCAGGATACTAGAGTTGAGAGAGAATCTCATGTCCATCAGTCAAGACTTATTTGACTTTGAGAAACAGAAATCCAACACCAATCATGTGTTGAATCCAGGAAGGGTTGAACAAATAAGACACAGTAATGTCTGGGGTGCAGCTGTCTAGATTCATGATCTGTCTGTTTTGTCTCTTTTATTGCAGACTGATATTTCCATATCAGTGAAGAGTGGGGAAGAGGCATAACTCTCAAGCACACATAAGGCAAATCAAGGCCAAGGTGAGTGTCTGACTGATTTAACAGGTAAAGATTCAAGGAGCCAATTTTTGATTCAGTTTGCTACTTACATGCACAGTGAAAAGGAGAATAAGCCAAACGTTCCAACTCCCCAGGATTTTTGTACCATAGAGCAAAACTTAGCAAAACACAGAACCCTGGAATGAAAGGGGCCAGAATGACTGCAGTGTACCTTGTGGATACCCCTTGTTAAAAAGCCAATTCTAAATTACTGATACTATTCAGTATTCCTACATCCTGCTGCTCTGTTCCAGGGGTGCCACGCCCCATCAGAGACAGGGAGAGGATGAGAAACTGTCTCATAACAACCTCCCAGGAGGAAGATAGAGTCAGAGGGAGATTGCCATGGATCAGCTCCTTTCAGGCCTCCCATGCTCTTTTAACCTGGGAGAATCACAAGGAATCTGTCAACTTGGATTAGCTGAGGGTCAAGCATTTATTTGAATACAAGGTCGTACAAACATGTGAAGGTCATCAGGGCACTGCCGTGGAGCCATTGCCCAGCAGTAACCACTCACAAGTCCTGTTTTTATAAAAATCTTACATTCTCACTCATTTCAGGGAAACTGATTTACAGACACACTGTATAAGTTCATGTTTTAAAGAAAAATCCTAGAAAATGCACTCATTGACACAACGTAAATTAAGTGCTCACATTTAGATTAACCAAGAATCACTATGGATATATTTTCCTATTATTTAAAGGGAGCTGGGGGAATACACACACACACACACACACACACACACACACACACACATAATGTATGCATATGTGCTAAGTTGCTTCAGTTGTGTCCAACTCTTTGTGACCCTATGTGCCATAACCGACCAGGCTCCCCTGTTCATGGGATTGTCCAAGCCAGAATACTAGAGTGGGTTGCCATGCCCTCCTCCAGGAGATCTTCCCGACCTAGGAATTAAACCCCGTCTCTTGTGTCTCCTGCACTGCCAGGCAGATGCTTTACCACTGGCGCTACCAGTGCTTTGTCATCAACACAGTAGAGGATTCCTAGGAAGAAGATTCAGTGAAAAGACAGTAATTCAAAAGTATAATGTTAAATTCATTAAAATTATGAAGGATACTTTTCTTATTGTCTCATAGTTTCACTAAGGCCCCAAAATTGAGAACCATTGATAATCGATCATTCCTTCATCATCTTCTTAGAGGTACTAGATAAATCTCCACAGAACCTGAAAATAGGTAGCCAAATCTAATCTTGTGATTCCAGCCGATTCTACTTTCAATCTATGCAAGAGTTCCTAAAACATTTGCTGAACAGAAATAGACTCAGAGGATCCTTTGAAGTAACTTGTTAGTTTTAATAACATCTATGGGACTTCTCTCTCTTCAAATGCTTCCCAGCTCAGCAGCCAAATCAGTAGGTACCCATAAGAACCATCAAAGAGGTAAAGTTTGACAATCAGCAGGAGACATTGCGATGTCACTTTCCAACCGGAAAATTACTGAGTTCTTGAACCTCATAAACTCTCCAGTGCTGGGACAGAGTATGACAGAATTTTTCCAAGAGTCTAACTTGAGTCTTTGAAGTTTGGGCACCAAAGAGATTGGAACTTGGCTTTCATCCAGAGAAGTCTGGGGTGGGAGACTGTATGAAAAGGACTACAGTGGGAGCAGCCTGCCTTTCTCTGCTGGCTGGGCAACAGTGACTATGTCTAATCAACCTAGTGCAACTGGGGAAAAAAAAAAAAAAAAAAAAACTGGAGAGGGCTACCTGTTATGTTGAAGAGGTATACCCTTGGAAGGCAGGAGCCAGGATGGGTAAGAGGTTGACAAGAGAGTATGGCATTCAAAGAACAAATTGAGCAGTGTTCTGTGAGACATCTCTGAAGAGACCAGAGGTACCCCAGGAGAAAACAAGGTTGAGGTTTCAAGAACAGAAGGTATTAATTGGTAGTACCAATGGTCCAGTAACTTGAAAATCTTTTTGATCATAACCTATGGTATGAAATATGCTTTATATGGCAATTCCATATAGACATGTGTGCACACATACACACACACAGTCCTGTGTAGAGAGGAAGAGAATTAAAATTACACAAAATAAAGCTTATCCTTCTTGCATAAGATGCAATCTGAAATCTAATTCAGTCTGTGCTCTACAAAGTTGTTCAGTTCAGTTCAGTCGCTCAGTCGTGTCCGACTCTCTGCGACCCCATGAATCACAGCACTCCAGGCCTCCCTGTCCATCACCAACTCCCAGAGTTCACTCAGACTCATGTCCATCCAGTCAGTGATGCCATCCAGCCATCTCATCCTGGGTCGTCCCCTTCTTCTCCTGCCCCCAATCCCTCCCAGCATCAGAGTCTTTTCCAATGAGTCAACTCTTCACATGAGGTGGCCAGAGTACTGGAGTTTCAACTTTAGCATCATGCCTTCCAAAGAAATCCCAGGGTTGATCTCCTTCAGAATGGACTGGTTGGATCTTCTTGCAGTCCAAGAGACTCTCAAGAGTCTTCTCCAACACCACAGTTCAAAAGCATCAGTTCTTCGGTGCTCAGCCTTCTTCACAGTCCAACTCTCACGTCCATACATGACCACAGGAAAAACCACAGCCTTGACTAGACAGACCTTAGTCAGCAAAGTAATGTCTCTGCTTTTGAATATGCTGTCTAGGTTGGTCATAACTTTTCTTCCAAGGAGTAAGTGTCTTTTAATTTCATGGCTGCAGTCCGCCATCTGCAGTGATTTTGGAGCCCCCCAAAATAAAGTCTGACACTGTTTCCACTGTTTCCCCATCTATTTCCCAGTTGTTATATGTCCATAATTGATCAAATTCAGTATATAAATACAGCCTCTAGGTGCCAGAGGAGAAAAACAGGTGGAAAAGAGGTGTATCAAGAAGAATGGTGAAGCAGACCTTCTTACCTGTTGTTAATCTGCTTGAATTCAGTCTTTGCAATGGACAAAAAAGTGAAGTTTACGGTTTTATATTTGATTGCAATTTTCTACATCTGTTTTAACAGCCTGGCATGCTTGGGAGAACTATGCTGTCTGCCTGACAGGGATGAGCAAGGGAGACTGACCTAACCTATTTGAAGAGTTGAGTCAACACATACAATGAACTTAGTTTCATAAAAATAGTTGCTCTGTTTTAGTCTGGATGCTAGCACTACCCCAAAATTCATGTATTAAAACCCTCCACCCCAACATAATAGTAAGTGGAGATAAGGGACTTTGAGAGCGGATTAGAGCTAGATAAGATCATGAGGGGGGAGCTCTCAAGATAGGATAAATAGCCTTATAAGAAGAGAAAGTGTCTCTCTCTCTTTGTCCTTCCCACCATACATGTGTGTGTGTGTATGTGTGTGTGTATACATGTGCCAAAAAAAAAAAAAAAAAAGGCCCTGTGAGGACATAAATGAGAAGGCAACTGTCTGTAAACCAGGAAGTAAATTTCACTAAATACTAAATCTTCTGGCACCTTGATCGTGAATCTTTCAGCCTCCAGAACTATAAGAAACTGTCTGTTGTACATAAGCCATCAGTCTATGGTATTCTCTTACAGCAGCAGGAACTGGACACCCATTATAAACACCTTAAGTATTGACCAGGTATTTTCAAAGCTATTATCTCATTTAATCTTTATAATACATAGTCATAAGGAAGAGTTTATGACTTTATGATTAAGAAGAGTTTGATGTTTTCAGCGTGTTTCAATTTTCTGATCTTCTAACACTTGAAGGATATTACTCAGTGTCAGCTGCTGGAAAGTATTTGTTGTAAGAACTCAGGAGGAAGTGGGGGATGGGGGGCAACATAAATTGCTTAAATGTAAGGGCTCAAAGACAATCTTTTTATGCCAGTGGACATGGAAGTATCATTGAGGAAGCAGCTTGAGAAGAGTATCTGTACTGAAGGCAAGGGACTGGAGGGGAAAATGATAAGAGTATTGCTGGATGGTACGCATCCTCTTTCATGGAATTCAAGAAACAAGTAACAGACTAGAGTGATGTTGATGCTGATTTTATTCACAGGAAACAGCTTTGCCAGCTAAAATGACAGAGAGCTAGGAGATGAGTTCAAGGTAATTCTCAAGCTCATAGGATATCATTTATTTTAGTCTGCAGATACTACTGAGTATATTCTTCAGAGTTCTGTGTCTGGAATTTATGTATCAAAGACTAAGGCAGCATCATTAGATTAAGTAGAAAAGAGAATTTGGAATAGATAAAGGGTTAGCTGAGAAGGAGCAGAGCTCTGGATGGGAATAACTCCCTCCACCTATGATGATAACAGCAAGGTAAACTTACAGGAAAAACTGTTTACTGCCCCTCTCAAATCAAAAAGCAGAGTGATGCAATACAAATGTGAATAGAGACCACTAACAATATACAAATTGAAATAAGCATTCTAATTTCTGAAAAGAATAGAGATCTATATTATATTTCTGTGAAACTTATAAATTTTTCCCATTACCTAAAACTGTATTATACAAATGTATTTAGTACTCTGAAGAATTCTGGAGAGGTTTGTTTCTTTTTTTTTGGAACATATACTCTAGTGTGGAATTACCAGTAAGTTTGATAGCATAAACTGTAGTGACAGGCAAACTGTCCTTAATAAAAATGTCACAGCATTGTACTGCTTTTCAGATTTACTTAAGAAATTATTAGTGGCCCGGAGCTTTACAGTTCTTTCTTAAGAATATTATTTCATCTTCAGGTAATTTCTTTTTAATTATCCGTGTTACTATGACTAACAAATAGAGCTCTTACCAACACTGATATTTAATACATTTTGTAATTGCCTTCCTCTCTTCTCATAAAAGAACAACTCAGAGTACTTCCCTGTGTGTAGCTTTATGCCACCATGATAGAACATTGCAATGAGAAACAGAAAACCATCTCTGCAGAGTATCTCTGGAATATTCCATGAATTCTAACAGAAGGGGAAAGACTATGTTTGAATAACATGAAAACTGGTACTGTGAGTCAAAACTCACAACCATATTGATGTCCAGAAGGGTTCTTATACCTTTTTTTTTAATAAAATCATATTTTATGATTAGTATGATTCCTTCAAAACTGCCATTTCACAAGCTTCTATAATTTTATTGATGGTTAAGTTTAACTCAGTCACAAGACAAGAACATTCACCTCTGTCAAAATACAGGTTGATTCAGTGCTGACAGTATGTAATAGTAATCACAAAAATTCAAGATGTTAATTAACCTGATAAAATTGCAACAAAAACGCTGTGATTTTAAGGTTCTGAGCAGATAAAGAAAGAGAAGTCTTTCAGGAGCTTTGTTATTCCTGAAAAGAGATCATCCTTTGCTTGTCAGGTTTTATTTAATAGAGCTCCTCCCCACCCCTTGGCTACAAACAAAATGTACACTGTTGTTAATTTCAAAACTGTTCGCAATAATCTAAGTTAAGGCAACCAAATTTTCCCTATGACAATAACTAGCCTTTAGATATTTCATATCAAAAGATAAATAGACTAATGGATAAAGACATGGTGTATGTATACAATAGAACATTTATCAGCCATAAAAAATAATGAAATGTTGTTATGTGTGATATCATGGATGGAGCTGGAGGGTATTATCCTAAGTGAAAAAAAAGCAAGCAGAGATTGATAAATACTGCATATTTTCATTTACTAGTGGACTTTAAGAAGCAAAGCAAACAAATATAGCAAAACAAAAACAAACACAGATACAGAGAATAAAGTAGTGCTTGCCACAGGGGATAGGAGTCAGGGAGACGGACAAAAGAAGAGGATTAAGAAGTACAAACTATCAGTTATAAAATAAATGAGTCACAGAGATGTAACGTACAGCACAGGGAATATAGTCAATAATATAACTTTGGTGTGATATAAAAACAGCAAATCATTGTACTGTATATCAACTATACTTCAATTAAAAAACAAAGATGAACAGAAAAATGCATTATTTTTTCAATAAACCCTGAGGGCTTATTTTAAATTATTTTATATGTTATTCTCTCAATTTTTGAATAATTTCATTGTTTTATGAAAGTAATTATTTCTTGAATGTCTGGAGATTTTATCAACATTGTGTTTATTAGTATTCATTGTTTTTCATCATTATCTTTTGTAGGGATGCCTGAAAAATACATGATATGAAGGATAAATATATGTCTTTTGTCAAATAGTAACAAAAATAAGCCAAATTGTTAAATTTTCGATATAGAAATAAATTTAGAGATTATTTGGTCCAATTACCTCATTTGACAAATAAAGAAGCTGAGGTTCAAAGAATATAAATAAGTTTTCTCACCTCACTCATCCAAGATGGTTAGCAAACTACATACTGAGTCTGGTAGTCTGTCACTAGTCCACATTGTCTTTCTTTCCTGCTGCTGCTAAGTCGCTTCAGTTGTGTCCGACTCTGTGCGACCCCATAGACGGCAGCCCACCAGGCTCCCCGGTCCCTGGGATTCTCCAGGCAAGAACACTGGAGCGGGTTGCCATTTCCTTCTCCAGTGCATGAAAATGAAAAGTGAAAGTGAAGTCGCTCAGTCGTGTCCGACTCTTAGCAACCCCATGGACTGCAGCCCACCAGGCTCCTCCATCCATGGGATTTTCCAGGCAGGAGTACTGGAGTGGGGTACCATTGCCTTCTCCATGTCTTTCTTTAGGGAGACATTATTTTTGGAAATTTTTTTTTTTTCTCTCTAGTCATTTAAGCAATCATCTGAATAGAGAAGCTTTGGTTAAATTATAGCAGATAACTGCCTTTTTCAAATTGATTGCAAGTTAAACAGCTATCCATTTCAAGACCCAATACTATTTTATTAAAAGTTGCTCATACCTGACCTCCTAAAATGACAAAAAACTTTGTTGTTCCAAATAAAAATTAAAATTGCATGAAAGTGTTTTTTATAAGTAGCTTATTACCTATAAAGGTATAGCATTTAAGACATCCTTTAGTATAAAATATGTATAGCTGTCTTATAGATTATTAATAGGCTCCCAGAATGTTTAGCACACTAGATGTGTTAAAAAAAATTTGAAATCCAATCCTGAGTTTTTCTTCAAATCTATTATTTTCATTGTGGGAGAAGTTTTTTAAATCATTCATTTATAAAGACAATTTGCATATATGTCCATATTTTCCATTATTGATCTGAAATTAGATCAGCTAAAATAATTTCATACCAGAGAGAAAAAATACATACCTTTGTAATCAATAAAATGATCTTAGCTTAGCTCAGTGATTCAGGTCAATGATGGTAAAAGTGTCATGATTAGTTAGACTATGGTGGTGGCAGTGGTTTAGTCGCTAAATCTTGTCTGACTCTTGAGACCCCATGGACTGTAGCCTGCCAGGCTCCTCTTTCCTTGTGATTTTCCAGGCAAGAATACTGGAGTGGATTGCCATTTCCTTCTTCAGGGGATCTTCCAGACCCAGGAATCAAACCTGGGTCTTTCTTTACCAACTGAGTTATAGTGTAATGCAAATACAGTAATCCATTTCTGTACATTAATTCATGTTTATTACTGAACATTTTTTACATCAATAAAAGAAGAATGTGAAGTATGGCATCCATGGCCTAGATAAAAAGATCAAGATGTTAGACTTGTTCCTTGGTGACTGGACAAAATATTAATGGAAATATGAAAAAAAATCCTATAATATTAGAGCAAATATATATATATCTGAAAACATCTAATCAGAACTTATTTAAAAACCTTCAAGATGAATCACAGAGAGAAGTTTCTGTATGGTAGATTTCTTTCTTGCAATAACCCACTCATCTTACAAATATTTACTGAACACATGATTTTTGCCAGTCGCTCTTCCCAATGCTGAATATACAGCAATGAATAGTGCCCCCTGTCCTCATTGAGCTTATATCCTGCTTAAAGGAGACAGACAGGATGTTGCAAGTCAGATGGTGATAAGGACTGAAAAAAAACAAAAAAAAAAAACAAGAAAGAGACTGGAGCTGGGCGAGGGTGGTATTTTAAATATGGATGTCCAGTGAAAGATTCTCATTAGAAGATATTTTGAAGGAATGAACCATTATAGGCATCTGGAGAAAAACATTCTAAGGGAACAGAAAGTGCAAAGGTCTTGAAAGGGAATAAGCTTGACCCTGTTGGCACAGAATCAAGCAGTGTGAGTAAAGGAGAGAATGGCATAGATAAAGTCAAGGAGGTAACTCGGTCAGATTATGGAGGGCCTGAAACTACTCTAAAAAGACTCCTGATGTTACTCTGAGTGAGTAACTAGGAGTGGGGGATTAAGTCCAAGAGTGATGCAAATCTGGCTTATTTTAAGAGATGAACCAGGCTGCTGTGTGGAGAACAGGAGAGGACAAGAATACGGCAGTGAAGAGTTAGGAATCTGATGCAATAAGCCAGGCAGTAGCAATGGTGGTGTGAGAAGTGGTGGAGGTCTGATGTATTCGGAAAGTAAATACGTCCTGCTGTTGGTAGCAATTTGCTATTTGAAAGGTGGAATGATAGAACTCATGTCTCACCTCCATAACCTGTGAAAGCATTGTTATATGACCAGCAGGAGCTAAGCTTGCAGATGGGATTAAGGTCGCTAACAACTGACCTTAAAATAAGGGAATGATTCTGGACTATGCACATGAGCCCAGTACAATCACAAATGCCCTTAAAAGTGAAGGAGGGGGACAGAAGAGTGAGTCAGAGGAAGATGTGATTACTGAAGAAACACAGAGAATGCAGCATTGCTGGCTTTAAAGAGAGAGGGAGAGGGAGAAGGGACTTCCCTGGTGGTCCAATGGCTAAGAAGTCACCTTCCAGTTCAAGGAGGAGGATTTGATTTCTGGCTCGAAAACTAAGCTCCCATGTGCCAAGGGGCAACTAAGCCTGTGAGCCACAGCTAGGGAGCCTGCACCTCAGCGAAGACCAGCACAGACACAGAAAGAAGAAGGGGCCACACGCCAAGGTAAGGGGCAGTCTCAGGAAGCTGGAAAGAACAAGGAAAAATGTTTCCCTCTAAAGCCTCCAGAAAGGAATGCAGTCTTGTCTAGTCTTAACAAATCCTCAGCCAGGGAGACCTGTGTCAGACTTCAAACCTACAGACCTGTAAGGTAACAAATATGTGTTGTTTAGCAAATTTGTAGTGACATATGGCACTCGCAATAAAAAGTAATACAGATTAATATGGGGTGTCAGAGAGAGAGAAGAGTCAAGGGGCACTAGAGGTTTAATGTAATTTGAATTGTATAATTTGGGCTAATAAAGTGTTGATTCATTATTTGCATAGCTAAATATGTTTTTTATAGCTTTTTGAAAATCTCAGTAAGTACATTTAAGAATGAAAGCTTCTAATGCAAATGTTGGCACCTATCAGTGACCTGATCATCTCCATTCCATTTTTCATTTTCAGAATGTAAACACAAACTTTTATTGAATTTGATCCTTTAACACAAAGCACTGAAGTGTGATAGGAAGGCACTGAAGATATTTTTTAAATTAACATAGTAGTACTAAAAACAAGCATTGTCCTTCAAGATTGTCAGCTTACAAACCTAAACCCTAATAGCAATTTGGTGCCATGTCAAAAAAGGTTTCAATCTCTTTCTTTCGCATTGCCTCCAGAGTCCGTTTACAAATCCTGCAGGCAAAGTGTATTATGAATTTATAAAGCCACCTATTATTTTTCTGAAAATAAGTTAGCTAAATGTATCACTCAGTTAACTTTTATTTTTTATTTATATCTTCTTAATCATAGGAAAGCCAACTGATGCAGAATCACTCACCTTCTTCATTCATTCAATAAGCTCCTATATTTTTATATTTGGTTCTCTAGATCTGTAAGAAAAGCACTTTTGTCTGAGTAGCCATAACACAAGCTGTTTTATTCCCTTAGCAATAAGTTCCAAGCTAACCAATCAACTCAGGAAGCCAGGTATTAACCCAATTTGGGGGGGCCCCAAAAGACAAAGATATGACAGTTGTCACTCCTAAAGATCTGAACATGTGTCAGAGAAATTGTCAGTACTTGAGAGATGAGGCAGGATCAAGCCCCGGGAAAAACCAATAAGAACAAGATCAAAAGCAGGGTATAAGGCTTAAGTGAGAGGCTTAAGTTTATGTTGATGCTTTGATCCTAGAGGCAGGAGTTGGTAAAGCAGAATCAATCTATTCAAGGTAAGGAAAGGATCAGTCCTCTGGATTTATAACTGGGACCATCGTGGTGCTACATTTAGTAACCACTGGGCTTCGGGGCTCAGCTTTGACACACTTGGCCCACTGTTGTGTTGGCAACTAAAGAAACATGGGGAAATGAGCTACACAGAAGACAGGTGGCTCTAGAATCTCATATTTGGGACAATGACTTAATGTAAAACCAACCCGATAAGGTGGAGGGGGCTGAGGAATGATGGAAAAGCCGGTCACATTCCTTGCTGCTTCAGTGGTTGACTCAGAACTTCTGTCTCTCTACATGGTGCTGTGTCCCTGGAGAAGGAAACGGCAACCCGCTTCAGTGTTCTTAGAAAATTCAGCATTCTCAGAAAATTCTATGGACAGAGAGCCTGGCGGACTATAGTCCATGGGGTCACAAACAGCAGGATACAACTGAGCACACACATACGTGGAGCTGTGGAGGAAAATGAGAGAGTATAAAAATACAACAAATGGTCAAAATAGATAAGTGTTGGCTGAGTTGCAGTGGTGGAGTTAAAATAAACCTAATTCTAAAAGATGAAAGGAGTAAAGGGTTTAAAGTGAAAGGGTGTGAATTCCCAGAGGTTTCCTCCTTTTTTCCTCCCATGCAAAACTGAACACTTCACCATTTGTCTCACTCCAATAAGGGCTTTTCTCAGTTGTGTACTTGTCCACAATATGTCTTCTCCATTATTTATCCCACTCAGACCAGGAGTTAACTTTCTAAACTTGCTAAATGAGTCTCCTGAGACACTTTCAAAGAAATGTACAACCTAGCCATACTTGAAAGACATATCTTTTTCAGATGAACATCATGCCTTGCCTTGGAGGGGTACTAATTTTAACTAGAACTGGTCACATTTAAAGTAGGAGTTTATCTCAAAAAGTTAAGATGATTTCCAAAATATTGTAAACGGTTCCTCCCACTCTAGGCACCAATGCTGCAGACCTCCTACGACTGCTGCTCCTCTCAGCAACCACCACCGAGGGGTCATGTTGCTGCTGCCCAGAGTCGGGACTATGATGACAGGACAGAGTTGCTGGCTTTGGGAATTTAAGAGGGCCCCCAATAATTCAGAAATTAAGATAAATTACATCCAGTGCGGTATATTTTATTTTTTTTAACTGTTAGTGTACTTACCATTTTGTTGCCCTGGGTCTTGCAGGTTTTCTCCAGTCGCAGCGTGCAGGCACTGCTCTTCATGGCAGTGCCTGGGTTGCTCATTGTGGGGGCTTCTCTTGCTGCAGAGTGCATGCTCTTCAGTGTGCTGGCTCAGAAGCTGGGGCACATGGGCTTCGTTGCTCTATAGCATGTGAAATCTTCTTGCACCAGGGATCAAATCCATGGCCCCTGCATTGGCAGGTGAATTCTTATCCATTGTACCACCAGGGAAGTCCCAGGGCAGTATATTTTAAATTCTGAGTTAATACAAAATTATATTGAGCAAAATATCAAACTGAGGAGCAAAATATCAAAATCTTAAATTAATTTCAATTTTTAGTCAGTTCTTTAATTCTTTGTTTCTTTGATGAAAGAATATTTGGCTTAACTATAAGCAAGGTGAAAAGACAGCCTTCTGAATGGGAGAAAATAATAGCAAATGAAGCAACTGAAAACAACTAATCTCAAAAATATACAAGCAACCCATGCAGCTCAATTCCAGAAAAATAAACGACCCAGTCAAAAAATGGGCCAAAGAACTAAATAGACATTTCTCCAAAGAAGACATACAGATGGCTAACAAACACATGAAAAGATGCTCAACATCACTCATTATCAGAGAAATGCAAATCAAGACCACAGTGAGGTACCATTTCACGCCAGTCAGAATGGCTGTGATCCAAAAGTCTGCAAGCAATAAATGCTGGAGAGGGTGTGCAGAAAAGGGAACCCTCTTACACTGTTGGTGGGAATGCAAACTGGTACAGCCACTATGGAGAACAGTGTGGAGATTCCTTAAAAAATTGCAAATAGAACTGCCCTATGGCCCAGCAATCCCACTGCTTGGCATACACACTGAGGAAACCAGAACTGAAAGAGACACATGTACCCCAATGTTCATCGCAGCACTGTTTATAATAGCCAGGACATGGAAGCAACCTAGATGTCCATCAGCAGATGAATGGATAAGAAAGCGGTGGTACATATACACAATGGAGTATTACTCAGCCATTAAAAAGAATACATTTGAATCAGTTCTAATGAGATGGATGAAACTGGAGCCGATTATACAGAATGAAGTAAGCCAGAAAGAAAAACACCAATACAGTATACTGACACATATATATGGAATTTAGAAAGATGGTAATGGTAACCCTGTATGCGAGACAGCAAAAGAGACACAGATGTATAGAATGGACTTTTGGACTCTGTGGGAGAGGGAGAGGGTGGGATGATTTGGGAGAATGGCACTGAAACATGTATACTTTCATGTAAGAAATGAATCTCCAGTCTATGTTCGATACAGGATTCAGGATGCTTGGGGCTGGTGCACGGGGATGATCCAGAGAGATGATACGGGGTGGGAGGTGGGAGGGGGGTTCAGGATTGGGAACTCATGCACACCCATGGCAGATTCATGTCAATGTATGGCAAAACCAATACATTATTGTAAAGTAAAATAAAGTAAACATTAAAATTTAAAAAAAAAAGAATATTTGGCTTAAGAAGTGAGAATGTACTCTATGTATGCACTAATATAGTCCCTGGCAATAAAAATGTAGGATTTAGCTCATTGATTGTTCTTTATAGAAATATGAGAACGTTAACTGCTAAATGTTGCTTTCAATGAGGCTATGAAATCAGTTATTAATTAGTAAGTCACTAAACGCCTAATAATTTTTATTAGATTTAGCTTTCACTTTTACTTATCTATCATTTTTCACTTATACAAAAATATTTTGAATATTTATATGAGGCGTTTCATCACCCAGTTATCACCACGTCTCTGTGTATCCTTGAGCTACACTAGCGATAGAAAGCTCTAATGGTAAAAACAACTTTTGAACATGGGTTGGCTTGTGTGATGCTCATAACCCATCACAGCCATGAAGCAGTTGTGAATGCTCAGCCTCCTCTTCCAGCCCCAGTTGCCACATCACACCTTTCCCTTGGCCTTTGCTGCTGGAGAAGGGGGCTCTGCTCCACTCCTCGCCCTTTAGAGGAAAACCGAGCTCCAGCATGTGTGTGTGAGTCGCTCAGTCATGCCCGACTCTGCAACCCCATTGAGAAGCCCTCCAGGTTCCTTTGTCCATGGATCCTCCAGACCAGAATGCTGGAGTGGGGAGCCATTCGCTTGCCTACTATTCCACACCTGACTGATAGACTGTGTTGTTAACAAAGTTGATCTACTTTGTTGATACAACTTTCTTGTATCAAAACTGATACAAGAATTTTCATTTGTGCTGCTATAAAAATAAAAAGTGACAAAAGTTTCACTGTATTGCTACATATTCCTTTAAAAGTGTGCCTTTAGCCGACCCCTTTGAAAGAGAAGGCCTCTCTTCCCTGGCTGATGAGAATCACAATTACCCAGGGTTCCTAGGTCTACCCCATTCTTCTCCTCTGCCGCTCAGTGAATCTATGTAATTGTGTTTAAAGAATGTCTCCCTGGAGCCCAAGTCACCTGAATGGATGAAAGGCTTTCCTCTCTTTCCTTGGGATGCATCTCAAAACCCAGGCAGACTGTTCCCTTTGCTTCTAACTCCCTTCCCCCGTGTCAGTTCATATCTCCTAGTTCTTGCCTAGGAAGCTTCGTAAGCCTCCTGGAGAGAAGCCACATCAGCAGCCTGGGTCATTCACCTTCTTTCCCTCCCAGGACAAAAGTGCATTCACTGTGTATACCCACTGTCTCTTTCAGCAGCCTACTCCAAGGGTCCTATAGTCTTCAAGGGGATCTTTTATTAAGATGGTTTTCTTTCATGTGCTAAACATGCCCTTCACTCCAGGCCATCTTTCAATTTCCAATAATTTTCATTTTATTTTATTTTATTTTTTGACCCTGCTGCACAGGATGTGGGATCTTAGTTCCCCAACAAGGGATGAAGCCAGGCCCCCCAAAATGGAGGGACAGAGTCTTAACCACTGGACTGTCAGGGAAGTCCCCAGACAATCTTTATACATCAATGAAAATGCAAAGTCAGGGTTGTCTTTATGGGTGCACTCTTTCTCAACATTCCCAGTCTTGTTTGAACCCTTCTCTTTTCTATTTTACTAAATTTAGGAACTCCTTTATATGTTCTCCTAGGTTTGATCCGTGGGTCGGGAAGATCCCCTGGAGAAGGAAATGGCAATCCACTCCAGGACTATTGCCTGGAAAATCCCATGGACAGAGGAGTCTGGTAGGCTACAGTCCATGGGGTCACAAAGAGTCGGACACGACTGAGCGACTTCACTTCACTTCACTTATATGTTCTCTGAATTCACCCTCAAATTCCACTTGGAAACTCAAAGTGCTAAGGCCCATGTGGATGATGAAATTGCTCTGTTTGTGTTAATCATTAGCCAGTTGTGTTAACTGGGAGCTACACAATTGGCATAGTATCTGGTAAGATCCGTGGTTGTCTTTAGAGGAACTTCCCTGACAGGGGTGGATGACCTGCTCACTCCCTTTCCCAGAGACTCTGGTCTCTGTTTTTAGACTCAGAGAACATAACCCTGTGGACATCAGGGTCACCTCTCTTCTTCTGAGCTGTGTCTTCAGTTGCAAGACAACCCCACTCTTATAGATTTGTTTTAAGAGAACTGCCTCCCCATTTCTTGTCTCTAATTTAATTTAACTAGCAGTGAGAGGTTGAAGAACCTTAAGGGCTTTTATAGAGCCTGCAATTCTCTTCCTCGTAAATACACATTGCAGCAACTTGCACTAACTGGAAGTAATCATTCACACTGCTCTCCCTGACTCTCTGTGCAAATGTCCCTCAAGTCTTGACATATATGTTCAGGTACTTTCAGCAACGTGTGTTCCCAAACTTGACATAAAAGTCTTAGCATCTACCTGCATTCTCGAGTAACTTTTTGACTGATGCTAGGCATTCTGCCTTAGAAAAGGAGGCATTTGTGGTTTACCTGTATTTTTGAAAGCATATATAATTCTGACTGTCAGACTCTATACACTTATTATTAATCTCTGTTGCATCTGAACCTCAGAGGTTTCACTTCCCACTAACATTTCAATGGTGTGTTCCAAACACAGTTCAAAATCTTTTTCTAAAGTTCCTAGCACTGGACTCCTTCCCTTCCCCTCTCCATCCCCACCCAAGTCTCTGGACCCTGGGGAGTTTGAGCTCCCAGTCAAGCGCTGGGACAAAGGCCCCGATGCAGTTTTCAATAGCACTCCAGTCACAGATAATAAAGCTGATTGAGTCTCTTAATTAGCCGTGCGCATGTGCAGTACACCCATTTCTTCTTCCTTAACACATTCCAGTTTTCTAGAAAAGGAGGCCAAGGCTGGTTTAAACACATATGTACAGCTGGACACTTCATGAAGAGATTCTTTGATCTATTCTAATAAGCTCACAAAGCACTGGGCATGAGAGACTCTCCGGGTGAAATATTCACTATCCAATCATACATTGTTCCAAAGACTTTTCCACAGCATCGCTCTGACTTTCAGTTTCTTTACCAAAGACCAGCACCACTCCTAGTAAATCAATCTCTACTGCCCGCACCATTAGCCATGGGGAGCAGGCACTACAGACTCTATTAAGAGTGGCATTCTATCTAATCTGATAGGCTTCGAGATGCCCTTTGTAGATAAAGTGTCTCAGAAAATTCTCTAAGTCCCAGGTGTCAGATATACACCTTAACAGTACAGTTTATCTATTTCTTCTCTAAACTACCCTGATTTAAAACACAGCTAGTTTTTCTGGTTTCCAGAGAATATCACATCATGCTTATTGAGATTTTTTTTTTAAGCCCTGCTCAAGTTTTCTGGATATGTATCATTGATCTTAATTTTATTCCTTAACTCAATTCACTAAGGCTCTACCTTAACCTTAATCTTACCCACATGCAGATGCTAAGCAGGTGGTTTGCTATATGTGCCTAAAATCTGGGGAGTTCATTTGAACCTGAGATATACATTTGGAGTTCTGAGAGCTTATAGAGTACAGGAAACTTTGAAACCTGAATTCTGCAGCATTCCAAATTTTAGAAGTTAGTGAGGTATGGAAGAACCAACAAGAGCAACAAAGGAGGAACCGTCAGTAAGAAGAAACCAGGAGCATGTTAAAGCCAAGGAGAGGAAGCAGGTAAAGGATACTGTGCTAATGATGCTGCTAGTCAAAAAAGGTGAACGGTGAGATGGACTTTAGCGTTGGATTGTAGGATATACTTTGAAGTGTTTTTCTGCAAAGAGGAGCAGAGATAGATGGGATAAAAGCCAGTAGAGTGAGTAAGGTCAATATAAGATTTTTTTTTTTTTTTAAGTTGAGGGAAAATAGCACAGTTTGTATGCTTATCAGGAGAAAGTAAGAAGATCCAGGAGGCAAGATGTTCTACAATATTGATGTTCAGAAGGTAAGAGGGCATGGGTAAGTGCATCAGTGAAAAAGCTGACATTTTCAAGGAGTGGAGAATGTTTATTCACAGTAACAAAAAAAAAAGGAGGCCGAGTATATAGATGCAGCCCATATGAGTAAACTTGGGGTTGGGTTCCAATCACATTCTTTTCTGATAACGTCTTTATTCTCAGTAAAATAGGAAGCAAGATCATGAGTGAGTCTGGGGATAAGAGGTTAGACATTTAAGAAGAAAAGAAATGTTACAAAATAATTATCTAATTAATTAGGTCATCTAGCTGTGCTCAGTTGTATAGGTTCAGTCATACATTACAGGGAAAATTCAATTTAATTAGGGTTGTACTTTGACAAAAAAAAAAAGGTGTAACAAATGAAAAAAAAAAACACTGAATTCATACTCAATAGAGTGACAATAATGATTTATGAGGAAATTTAAGTGGACTAAAGAAAGTAGTGAAGATATAAGGCTGATAAGCATATAAAGTAGTAGAATCAATTGTTTAAAGGCCCTGGTGAACATTATGGTTTCTGGATTTGGGATAGAAAAAGAAGTGAGCCAGATCTCTCCCGCACCAAAAAAAAAAAAAAAAAATGTTTATTGTAACAAGAGAGAAAGAATAATGTTTGAAATTAAGATTAAGAGCAGGTTATAGGTTTTGGTAATAACAAGATCTAAATGATAACACTAGGAGAGAGAGGCAAGAGAGAGTATATGACAAGGTCACTGACAAAAGGAAAATCAAGGCAGTAAGTAGCCACATAATTAAAAGGACCATTTATATAGATGTTGAAATTACCAAGAATTATGAAGCATGTAAGAGAAGAAGTGTATGCCAGGAGACAAATGCTCCAAGGAATCATAAAAATGACTTAAACTTTAACCAGAAAAAAATTCTTTCTCTCTGGCATCTGATAACAAAAATGGACAATTCTCTCATCATTTTAGATGTAATGACAAAAGGCAACAAGTACACTCATTTAGATAAAGATGAATTGAATATTACTACTGTTGGCTGCCTATCCATCACGTATTTATTCCATTCTCCTTGCTTTGTGAATTCTGATTTAGGTATTCACACCTTCTT
Source organism: Budorcas taxicolor (assembly GCF_023091745.1). Classification (NCBI taxonomy): domain Eukaryota; kingdom Metazoa; phylum Chordata; class Mammalia; order Artiodactyla; family Bovidae; genus Budorcas; species Budorcas taxicolor. Next base: position 47,633,917 of record NC_068914.1, on the reverse strand, counting down.
ACTGAAACTAGGTACCAAAAGGACAGTTGACATTAGCTCATCTCCTCAGATGATGCCTGATCATATTAAGGATAATTGCATCACCCTTACCAGTGATTTGTTAAAAAATGATGTGTGACCTGATTTGTACCAATGAAATAAAAGGTTTCCCCAGAGCCTCTGATTAAGTTCTTTCTAGAATTATTTTTTTCTCCTGGAAGAACTTTCAGAAAGGACAATATCTTTCATCTCCCAGTTGTTATCATGTATGGATGTGAAGTCTGCGCTCCCCTTGCTATCAGTCTGAGAATAAAACAAAAGGAGGAGAAGGAAGAAGTCAAATGATCACAGGCTGATTCTGCTCATCCTGAACACTGCTACCTCAGAACTTCCATTTATATGAGTCAATACATTTCCTTATTTCTTAGGGATAAGCCCTTCTGATGGGAGTTTCCTTTCACTTGAATAAGATAGGATTCTCAATTTGTGCAAAGAAGTTTACAAAATATTGGTGATTTTTTTAGTTAAAGGTATAGAAATAAACATGGAAGCACTGAGAAATGCAACTTTATGGCATAAGACAGATTTTTCTTGTGTATAAAATTACTGGTCTTCATCATTCTCTAGACTCTCTGCAGCTGTCATTTGTACCTTATTTTAAGGAAGTAAAGAGACTTTTTTTAATAAGTTAAATTGAGAGCATTTTATTGCCAATGATATGGAAGGATAATAATTATAAAATATGTTGGACTGCCTTTAATGGGAATAGATTGATTGGGGGCATGAGAGTAATTGAAATTTGGTACTGATGATCAAAAAAGTGTCAGAGACTATGAAGCAGTTTCAAGCACACACAATAATCTCACATGAAAGAAAGTAGTTCCAATAATAAGAAAAATGATTACTATGGTATTTAAAAGACTAAAACTTATGCCTTTTAAAAAACTAAATATCAGTTGAAAATAGGCTTTTGGCCATGTAGGTCTCAGAGCATCAAGAAAAACTGAAGACACAGTATCCTAATATAAGACTATGATGGTTACCATTTTGCTGCTATACCTAAGCAACTGTTAAAATAAGGTAGAGAAGCAGTCTTGTTGACTAGGAAATGAAACATAACAATAATAGACCTAAAGTACACACACTCAATTAAGATGTTTATAAAGGGGAAATAATGCCTGGGAAGTGAAAAAAGGTTTTTTCCTATAATTAAAGAAGCATACGTTGGGCTTCCCTAGTGGCTCAATAGTAAAGAATCCGCCTGCCAATGCAGGAGATGGGGTTCAAACCCCAGGTCAGGAATATCCCCTGGAGAATGAAATAGCAACCTACTCCAGTATTCTTGCCTGGGAAATCCCATGGACAGAGGAGCACGGTGGGCTACAGTCCAGGGGTTCTCAAAAGAGGTGGACAAGACCAAGCAACAAAACAACAACTACAAGCAAGCATGTTGATTATTGGACTACTGTTATCAGTTATTTCTTGAAAGTGCAGAGAGATTAATCATCCCTACACATCGCCATGAGATTGACGATGTCCCTCCCTAAGATGCCAGTAATGTCAGTTATTAAGGGGTGAAATTTATTGCTGAAATTTTAGGAGTCTTTGCTAGGTTTGCATCTTTTATTTTTGCTCTGCCACAAGGACAGTGAACATAATAACCCCAAAAGGGGTTTACTCTTCAGTCTGGATCCTAGAATGAAGAAAACATGTAGAATGAAGTCAAAGATAACCCAGAACACAAAACGAGAAATAAATTTTCTTTACTGTAAGTCAAAGAGCTTTGTGCTTGTTTGTTATCACAGCAAGATCTTGTACAAACTGACTAAGACACTACATGTAACAACATGTATACATATGGGATCTAAACAAGAGATTTTAACTCTTTTAAGGAAAATCCATGTAAGCATCAAATAACAGACACAGGTATAAAAGACCTGACATTGTGTATATAATCATAGATTAAAGTGCATTGAAGATAAAATTAGTTATACTAACAGTAAAAAAATAAAAATATATTTTGCTCTGCCCTCAGCTGCTCTTCATCTTCTTGCTCTTCATGCACAGATTCCTTCCAGATGTTTCCAGAAATATCTTTGGAATACATCAAGGAAGATGGTGGTTATCCCACAACACTGCCATTTCCCTCCTTTCTGGCTCAGCTTGCTGCACAGATCTCTTCTGTATCTGCCAACATGAGAAAAATTATTTCCATAGTTAGTGCACACCAGGGGCACTGTCACATTGCTGTTGATATTTCCTGGAGTTTGTGCTGAGGCTTCTAATGCAGATAGCCAGGGAGCTGATGTCTGCAAAACAGATTATGTCCCTGCTCAAGTGTTAACTGTTAACTAAACACCTATCACCAATTCTGTTGAGTGCTTATGCCATCAGTTTCCTCAGAAATTTCAGTAAACATCTCACTTACTTTAGCATTCTCTCTCTCCAACTCTCTGTCTCTCCCTGACCTCCATCACTCTCCCTCTCCCTCTTTAGCTTTGATTCATGGTACTGAAGTAGATGACTTTTAATTAATTCCATTTACCCTGGCTCGGACAGTAAACAAACTGCCTCTAATGCAGGAGACCAGGGTTCAATCCCTGGAGAAGGGACTGGTTAACTACTCCAGCATTCTTGCCTGGAGAACACCATGGACAGAGGAGCTTAATGGGCTACAGTTCACAGGGTCGCAAAGAGTTGGACACGACTGAGGGACTAACACTTTCACTTTGTATTCAAAATGAGCTTCTTTCCCTTGCTATAGTATTGTCTTTAAATCAAACCATCTTTAACTTCATGTTGGGGCAAGATTTTTCCCATGTGGGTCCACAGTCCCCCACATACCTGTATCCTTGCCCCACCGGCCCTCCAGTGGGCATGCCCTGATATCCACTCAACAGTTGTATATTAAAGGTCCACTTTATAATGGGCCTGGTGTTTGATACTAGAGATGCAAAGATGAACAAGAATGCAGTCTTGGTGCTCCAGAAGCTTAAGGGCTGTGACTGAAAATAATATTTACAGGACTGACTCCAATGTACCACAGGAGCCTAATGAGGGAAAATAACTGAATGTTAGTGGTCAGAGAAGACTTTCCTAAAAGAAAGCAAGTCTAATCTCAAACACAAGTTGTAACGGGAACTATACCAGCAAGTAGCAAAAAGTAAAGGAGAGAAAGAGAGAGCAGTATTTTCCAAAATCTAGAGCTGAGAAAAAGTTTTAGAGAACTGAAACTCAGGCAACATGGACAGCTCCATACAGCTCTCCATACAGAGCATAATTTCAATGATAGTAGAAGAGTGTCACTGAATCCTCTATACTTGGTAGTTACCAAAAACATAGTCGTTACTCAGTGGGAATGAATGACTCCAGATTCTGAGGATCAAAAAGATTAACAAGACATATGACTGAAAGGGAAACAAGAACATGAAGGTCCTTGTACACCTTGTATTTTGGATTAGAGAGCAATTGACAACAATTGAAATATTTTAATAAGAGTGAGGCAGGACGTAACTGCATTTGTACTCTACTGCAATATTAGAATGGTTTAGATTGATGGCTGAGAGCAAATAAAAGAGCTCACTGAGGAGGTCATTGTAGTCTTCAGCTGATTTGGGTAATAACTAATATTTGTTGTATGTTTATTATGAGCCTAGTTAGTGTTAGGTACTGTTAGTCAATCAGTTATGTCCAAGTTTTTTTGACCCCCACAGACTGAAGCCTGCTGGGCTCCTCTGTACATGGAATTGTCCAGATGAGAATACTGCAGTGCGTAGCCATTCCCTTCTCCAGGGGAATCTTCCCAACTCAGGGACTGAACCCAGGTCTCCTGCACTGAAGGCAGATTCTTTACCATCAGCACCTATTCAAATATTTTACTTGCATTAACTCAATCTTGCCAAAAACTCAGTGAGGTAGGCAATATTAGTTTACATCTTTTAAGAAAGAGTAACCTAAATCACAGAGAGAGATTAAGCAACTTGCTCAAGTTCACATCCCTAATAAGTAGGTAAGAAGCAGAACCAAGACTCAAAACCAGTTAGTCTTTTCAGATCACATACTCTTAACCTCTTATATTCTACATCACAAGAAAGATGATGGTGATTTATATAAAAAAGAAAAAAGCATGATACTGTTGGAGAAAAATGTACAAACAGACAGATATAATGGAGGGAAAATTGACAAGTTAGGAATATGATTAGCCGGCTGCTGTGTGGATAAGGAGGGCTTCTCTGGTGGCTCAGTGGTAAAGAATCTGCCTGCCAATGCAGAAGATCCAAGTTCAATCCCTCAATTGGGAAGATCCCCTAGATTAGGAAATGGCAACCTGCTCCAGAATTATTACCTGGGAAATCCCATAAACAGAAGAGGTTTGAGTGCTACAGTCCATGGGGTCACAAGAGTTGGACACAACTTAGCTGCTAAACTGTCATGGGAGTGAGTAATTTCCTCGGTTCTGTCTTGTCACAACAAAAGTTTGAAGCGACGGGGACCAGAATTACAGCCCTTGGATGCACCAGTGTTACAGCTCAGTGTTACAGCTCAGTTTTATTTAAAATGTAAAGGAACATACATCCTGGAGGCTGAGGAAATGCCAACCCAAAAGATGCGAAGAGAAAAGAGGCCCCTCCTCCCCCCGGGGCCTGCCCTATGTAAAATGGGCTAGCCAGGGCTGCTGTTTGTTTTACCTGAGGTCCTCACTCCACTCCTCAGACTTCTATTTTCATGGCTTTTCCTTCTTTGTCTTTTAGCCACTGGCATTTTGGGTTCCTTTTTCCTATTCTAACTACCTAACAAAACCACCACCACCATATGAATAAGCAAGATAGATTCAAGGATGTGATCCAAATTTATAGATTGTGCAAGGGAGGAAGTACAGAGGATGAGGAAAAATTGTCATAAGATGTTGTACTTACAAGTGCTTGTGAGATATCAAATAGAGATGTTGAATAGGTATTAATAGATGGCAATTTGGAATGGAGATTTAGATTTCATTTTTCATTTTAAGATGGTTCGTAGAAGATGAGCCTGGCGGGCTACAGTCCATAGGGTCACAAAGAGTCGGACATGACTGAGTAACTAAGGCATTTTTTTAGAAGCAGGGAGGGGGCACGCTTTCAAAGAGCATATGTACTGAAAGAAAAGAACAAAGGAGGGACTCTTGATTGTGAGAAGATTAAAGGGACATCAAAAGGGAGAATTTTTCATAAACAAAACAAACAAACAAATGTAAGAGCTAATAATAAAAAGATAAGAGTTAATCCAGGAGAGTGTGAATCAAGTGTGCAAGATTGAGGGAGGGGAGATAAAGACACAAAGACCTGATTGCCTCAAAGGAAGTTGTAGAAAGTCACAAAATGGTGAGAACACATATATGGCAATTTTGAAAAGTTCCTAGAAGTTCAGTATGAACTAAGAGGAGACTGAAAATCTCTGGATCCACAGCCTTAAAGAGCCCCAGATTCTACGGTCTTTCCCTACAGGAACCCCAACAGTTTTCACAGGGAGATTGCAGGAGAGATTCCCTCAGTGCTCTGCTGTGGAGGTGGAGTGACATTAATGAAGCACTTAGGTTCCTCTCCACGTCAGTCAGTTCAGTCGCTAGGTCATGTCCTACTCTTTGTGACCCCATGAATCACAGCACGCCAGGCCTCCGTGTCCATAATCAACTCCCAGAGTTCACTCAGACTCAAGCCCATCGAGTCAGTGATGCCATCCAGCCATCTCATTCTCGGTCGTTCCCTTCTCCTCCTGCCCCCAATCCCTCCCAGCATCAAAGTCTTTTCCAATGAGTCAACTCTTCGCATGAGATGGCCAAAGTACTGGAGTTTCAGCTTTAGCATTATTCCTTCCAAAGAAATCCCAGGGCTGATCTCCTTCAGAATGGACTGGTTGGATCTCCTTGCAGTCCAAGGGACTCTCAAGAGTCTTCTCCAACACCACAGTTCAAAATCATCAATTTTTTGGCACTCAGCTTTCGTCACAGTCCAACTCTCACATCCATAGATGACTACTGGAAAAACCGGAGCCTTGACTAGACGGACATTTGTTGGCAAAGAAATGTCTCTGCTTTTGAATATGCTATCTAGGTTGGTCATAACTTTTTTCCAAGGAGTAAGTGTCTTTTAATTTCATGGCTTCGGTCACCATCTGCAGTGATCTTGGAGCCCCCAAAAATAAAGTCTGACACTGTTTTCACTGTTTCCCCATCTATTTCCCATGAAGTGATGGGACCGGATGCCATGATCTTCGTTTTCGGAAGGTTGAGCTTTAAGCCAACTTTTTCACTCTCCTCTTTTACTTTCATCAAGAGGCTTTTTAACTCCTCTTCACTTTCTGCCATAAGGGTGGTGTCATCTGTATATGTGAGGTTATTGATATTTCTCCCAGCAACCTTGATTCCAGCTTGTGCTTCATCCAGCCCAGCGTTTCTCATGATGTACTCTGCATAGAAGTTAAATAAGCAAGGTGACAATATACAGCCTTGACATACTCCTTTTCCTATTGGGAACCAGTCTGTTGTTCCATGTCCAGTTCTAACTGTTGCTTCCTGACCTGCATATAGGTTTCTCAAGAGGCAGGTCAGGTGGTCTGGTATTCCCATCTCTTTCAGAATATTCCACAGTTTATTGTGATCCACACAGTCAAAGGCTTTGGCATAGTCAATAAAGCAGAAATAGATGTTTTTCTGGAACTCTCTTGCTATTTCAATGATCCAACAGATGCTGGCAATTTGATCTCTGGTTCCTCTGCCTTTTCTAAAACCAGCTTGAACATCAGGAAGTTCACAGTTCATGCATTGCTGAAGCCTGGCTTGGAGAATTTTGAGCATTACTTTACTAACATGTGAAATGACTGAAATTGTGTGGTAGTTTGAGCATTCTTTGGCATTGCCTTTGTTTGGAATTGGAATGAAAACTGACCTTTTCCAGTCCTGTGGCCACTGCTGAGTTTTCCAAATCTGTTGGCATATTGAGTGCAGCACTTTCACAGCGTTATCTTTCAAGATTTGAAATAGCTGAACTGGAATTCCATCACCTCCACTAGATTTGTTTGTAGTGATGCTTTCTAAGGCTCACTTGACTTCACATTCCAGGATGTCTGGCTCTAGATGAGTGATCACACCATCATGATTATCTGGGTCTTGAAGACCTTCTTTGTACAGTTCTTCTGTGTATTCTTGCCACCTCTTCTTAATATCTTCTGCTTCTGTTAGGTCCATACCATTGATGTTCTTTATTGAGCCCATCTTTGCATGAAATGTTCCCTTGGTATCTCTAATTTTTTTAAAGAGATCTCTAGTTTTCCCATTCTGTTCTTTTCCTCTATTTCCTTGCATTGATCGCCGAGGAAGGCTTTCTTATCTCTTCTTACTATTCTTTGGAACTCTGCATTCAGATGCTTATATCTTTCCTTTTCTCCTTTGCTTTTCACTTCTCTTCTTTCCACAGCTATTTGTAAGGCCTCCTCAGACAGCCATTTTGTTTTTTTGCATTTCTTCTCCATGGAGATGGTCTTGATCCCTGTCTCCTCTACAATGTCATGAACCTCCGTCCATAGTTCATCAGGCACTCTATCTATCAGATCTAGGCCCTTAAATCTATTTCTCACTTCCACTGTATAATTATAAGGGATTTGATTAGGTCATACCTGAATGGTCTAGCGGTTTTCCCTACTTTCTTCAATTTAAGTCTGAGTTTGGCAATAAGGAGTTCATGATCTGAGCCACAGTCAGCTCCTGGTCTTGTTTTTGTTGACTGTATAGAGCGTCTGCATCTTTGACTGCAAAGAATATAATCAATCTGATTTTGGTGTTGACCATCTGGTGATGTTCATGTGTAGAGTCTTCTCTTGTGTTGTTAGAAGAGGGTGTTTGCTATGACCAGTGCATTTTCTTGGCAAAACTCTATTAGTCTTTACCCTGCTTCATTCCATATTCCAAGGCCAAATTTGCCTGTTACTCCAGGTGTTTCTTGACTTCCTACTTTTGCATTCCAGTCCCCTATAATGAAAAGGACATCTTTTGGGGGTGTTAGTTCTAAAAGATCTTGTAGGTCTTCATAGAACCATTCAGCTTCAGCTTCTTCAGCATAACTGGTTGTGGCATAGACTTGGATTACTGTGACATTGAATGGTTTGCCTTGGAAATGAACAGAGATCAATCTGTCGTTTTTGAGACTGCATCCAATCACTTCATTTCAGAGTCTTTTGTTGACCATGATGGCTACTCCGTTTCTTCTGAGGGATTTCTGCCCACAGTAGTTGGTATAATGGTCATCTGAGTTAAATTCACCCATTCTAGTCCATTTTAGTTTGCTGATTCCTAGAATGTCGACGTTCACTCTTGCCATCTCTTGTTTGACCACTTCCAATTTGCCTTGATTCATGGACCTGACATTCCAGGTTCCTATGCAATATTGCTCTTTACAGCATTGCACCTTGTTTCTATCACCAGTCACATCCACAGCTGGGTCTTGTTTTTGCTTTGGCTCCATCCCTTCACTCTTTCTGGAGTTATTTCTCCACTGATCTCCAGTAGCGTATTGGGCACCTACTGACCTGGGGAGTTCCTCTTTCAATATCCTATCATTTTGCCTCTTCATACTTTTCATGGGGTTCTCCAGGCAAGAATGCTGAAGTGGTTTGCCATTCCGTTCTCCAGTGAACCACATTCTGTCAGACCTCTCCACCATGACCTCCCCATCTTGGGTGACCCCACAGGCATGGCTTAATTTCATTGAGTTAGACTAGGCCGTGGTCCTAGTGTGATTAGATTGACTAGTTTTCTGTGATTATGGTTTCAGGGTGTCTGCCCTCTGATGCCCTCTTGCAACACCTCCTGTCTTACTTCAGTTTCTCTTACCTTGGACGAGGGGTATCTCCTCACCACCATCCCTCTTGACCTTGAATGTGGAATAGCTCCTCTAGGCCCTCCTGGGCCCACACAGCCACTGCTCCTTGGACATGGTGTTGTTCCTCCCGGCCACTGCCCCTGGCCTCGGATGTGGTGTAGCACCTTCTGGCTCCTCAGCTGTCATAGCCTGGCACTCTCGGCTGCTGCCGCTGACATCGGATGAGGGGTAGCTCCTCCCGGCCACCGCCCCTGACCTCAGACATGGGGTAACTCCTCTTGGCCACCACCCTTCAGCATGGGGTCCTCCCAGCTTCTGGCCCGGACCTCGGACATGGGGTAGCTCCTCTCAGCCATGCTAGCAAATGCTTATTCTTCAAGGGAAGAACTTTCCTGAATTTAGGAAGTGTATTTTTGCCCTGAAGCCTTCCTGTCTCACTCCGTAGGGGGGAAAGAGGGGAGAAAGTCATGTAGTCAACAAGGAAATGGGCTGGAACACAAGCTACATCCCTGGAGGAGGGACAGACACTTGAGTGAAGCCTAACCCAGGATAGCCTGAACATTCCCCTCAGCTTGACCAAACATCAGACAGGCTTCCTCCTGACTCCAGACCTCTGACTTTCCTTTCCTTATAGCATCCCCTTTACAAGCTGTGTACTTATAAATGCTTCCCCTGTTTCTTTAAAATGTATATATTTTTGCAAGTCTCTTGCCAAGACTTTCTTAAGGACCTAGGAGCCACCTCTTTGAATTATAATCATCAAAGAAGATGGCACCCCTCTTTCACAGTTTCTATCAGGAGGTAGGAGCATAATTTCGGTTCTCCAAGCTATATAACTATTTCCTAAAACAGAGATAGAGAAATAGGGGTGAAGCCAATCAAAAATCAGATGGCTTGAGTCCACCTACACCAGCTCTTTAAAAACTTTCTCACCTTTTATTAGAATACAATTGAATATCAGGGATTGGTTCATGCTCTCTCACTATTCATGGATTAATGGCAGAGTGTTTGTGTGTGTGTGTGTGTGTGTGTGTGTGTGTGTGTGTGTGTGTGTGTATGCTCAGTCATGTCCAACTCTTTGTGACCACATAGGCTATAGCCCAGGCTTCCCAGGTAACTCAGCAGTAAACAATCTGCCTAAAATGTGGGGGCAGCAGAAGATGTGAGTTCAATCCCTGTGTTAGGAAGATCCCCTGGAGGAGGGCATAGCAACCCACTCCAGTATTCTTGCCTGAAGAATTCCATGGACAGAGGAGCCTGGTGGGCTACATTTCATGGGGTTGCAAAGAGCTGGACATTACATGACTTAGCAGGGCACCACAAGCTATAGCCAACCAGGCTCCTCTATCCATGAAAATTTCCTATCAAGTACAATTAAGTGGGTTATCATTTCCTCCTCCAGGAGATCTTCCCAACCCAGGTATCAAACACGCGTCTCTTGTGTAGCTTGCAATGGTAGGCATATTCTTTACCACTGTGCCATGTGGGCAGTATTAATGGCAATAATATCATAATAAAATAATTTTTTATTTGGAAAACAAAATGCAGCAATAGTTAACAGCGTCAAATACTCTAGAGATGTCAACTAAAATAGTCTGAATCTTTTCAATGGACTTTAGCAAAAGGAGGTAACTTAGAACTGTGCAAAGAAGCATTTGGGGTAGAATCTTCCCAATAGTGAGAAATCTCCAGCCTATACTGGACACTCCAAGAAAGTTTGACTTTTTAAAAAATGCAAGGAAAGTCTAAGAAATGTCCAGTTTAAAAACAGAGATGTTGGACTTAAATGTCTTTTCCATTTCAAGCAGCAAAAATCAACTTCAGCTATCTGAAAAACAAAATGGGAGCTTCTTTAATAGCCTGAAGTGACGGAGGTAGGAGGGAGGGTCAAGAGGGAGGAGACATATGTATAACTATGGCTTATTCATGCTGATGCTTGGCAGAAACCAGCACAATATGTAAAGCAATTATCCTCCAATTAAAAATAAATACATTTTAAAATAAAATAAACAAATTTTTTAAAAAAAGACTGAAGAGTCTAAATATAATTCAGGACAAAAATGTCACAAGAATTCTAGGTCGGTGTGGCTGGCAGCCTGCAAATGGACCCCTGATGATGCCTGCCTCTCAGTATTCATGCTTTTTTAAATCTTCTCCTCTCAAGAGCAGGCTGGACCTAGTGACTCACTGTTAATGAATAAAATATGACAGAAGTGATACCATGTCATTCCCAATATTAGATTACAGAAATAACGTGACTTCTGTCTTGATCACTCTGTCTCCTAACTTTTGCTCTAGGGGATGTAAGTAACTAAGTTTGGTGTGTGGAGGGTTAGATCATTTGCTTTTTTAGTTTCACAGATCTGAAGATAAAAGGAACTGTATCCAGGAATTTTACTTAAGAAACTATATCTGAGGATCCTCATTTGTACCTGAAGCTGATTTATATAAAGTGCTTCTGGACTTTGAGCTGATATTGTAATAAGAGTCGACTTTGGAGGAACTTAGGTGAGGCTGGGTATTTTTTAAATATGTAAGGATTTGAATCACTGGAAGCTAGAGGGTAGGTTGTAGTCAGCAGCTGCTAAAATAGTCCTCACTGACCCTTACATCCTGGTCTTTATACACTCGGTAGTCCCCTTTTCACAAATGTGAGCTGCTGCTATGACCCTTTTCTAAGGATTAAAATTCAGCAAAAGCAATGGAATTAAATTTTCAGAACAGATAATAAAAAAAGACTGTGACTTTTGCCAGATTTGCCCTCTCTCTCTTTCACCCTCTTTCCAAGTCTTAGCTCTAGAAAAGTAGCTTCAAACGAAAAAATTGGCCTCCTGAAGCAAGGCAAAGATTAATAGAGTTTTACCAAGAGAATGCACTGGTCATAGCAAACACCCTCTTCCAACAACACAAGAGAAGACTACACATGGACATCACGAGATGGTCAATGACAAAACCAGACTGATTATATTCTTTGCAGCCAGAGATGGAGAAGCTCTATGCAATTAGCAAAAACAAGACTGGGAGCTGACTGTGGCTCAGATCATGAACTCCTTATTCCCAAATTCAGACTTAAATTGAAGAAAAAAGAGAAAACCACTAGACCATTCAGGTATGACTTAAACCAAATTCCTTATGGATATACAGTAGAAGTGAGAAATATATTTAAGGGACTAGACTGGTAGACAGAGTGCCTGATGAACTATGGATGGAGATTCATGAGATTGTACAAGGAGGCAGGGATCAAGACCATTCCCAAGAAAAAGAAATGCAAAAAAAGCAAAATGGCTGTCTGAGGAGGCCTTACAAATAGCTGTGAAAAGAAGAGAAGTGAAAAGCAAAGGAGAAAAGGGAAGATATAGAATCTGAATGCAGAGTTCCAAAGAATAGCAAGAAGAGATAAGAAAGCCTTCCTCAGTGATCAATGCAAAGAAATAGAGGAAAAGAACAGAATGGGAAAGACTAGAGATCTCTTCAAGAAAATTAGAGATACCAAGGGAACATTTCAGGCAAAGATGGGCTCAATAAAGGACAGCAATGGTATGGACCTAACAGAAGCAGAAGATATTAAGAAGAGGTGGCAAGAATACACAGAAGAACTGTACAAAAAAGATCTTCAAGACCCAGATAATCATGATGGTGTGATCACTCACCTGGAGCCAGACATCCTAGAATGTGAAGTCAAGTGGGCCTTAGAAAGCATCACTACGAACAAAGCTAGTGGAGGTGATGGAATTCCAGTGAAGCTGTTTCAAATCCTGAAAGATGATGCTGTGGAAGTGCTTCACTCAATATGCTAGCAAGTTTGGAAAACTCAGCAGTGGCCACAGGACTGGAAAAGGTCAGTTTTCATTCCAATCCCAAAGAAAGGCAATGCCAAAGAATGCTCAAACTACCACACAATTGCACTCATCTCACATGCTAGTAAAGTAATGCTCAAAATTCTCCAAGCCAGGCTTCAGCAATGTATGAAATGTTAACTTCCAGATGTTCAAGCTGGTTTTAGAAAAGGCAGAGGAAAAAGAGATCAAATTGTCAACATCCACTGGATCATCAAAAATGCAAGAGTTCCAGAAAAAGATCTATTTCTGCTTTATTGACTATGCCAAAGCCTTTGACTGTGTGGATCACAATAAACTGTGGAAAATTCTGAAAGAGATGGGAGTACCAGGCCACCTGACCTGCCTCTTGAGAAACCTATATGCAGGCCAGGAAGCAACAGTTAGAACTGGACATGGAACGACAGACTGGTACCAAATAGGAAAAGGAGTACGTCAAGGTTGTATATTGTCACCCTGCTTATTTAACTTATATTCAGAGTGCATCATGAGAAACGCTGGGCTGGAAGAAGCACGGGCTGGGAGAAGCACAAGCTGGAATCAAGATTGCCGAGAGAAATAACAATAACCTCACATATGCAGATGACACCACCCTTATGGCAGAAAGTGAAGAGGAGTTAAAAAGCCTCTTGATGAAAGTGAAAGAGGAGAGTGAAAAAGTTGGCTTAAAGCTCAACATTCAGAAAACAAAGATCATGGCATCCGGTCCCATCACTTCGTGGGAAATAGATGGGGAAACAGTGGAAACAGTGTCAGACTTTATTTTTGGGGGCTCCAAAATCACTGCAGATTGGTGACTGCAGCCATGAAATTAAAAGACACTTACTCCTTGGAAAAAAGTTATGACCAACCTAGATAGTATATTCAAAAGCAGAGACATTACTTTGTCAACAAATGTCCTTCTAGTCAAGGCTCCGGTTTTTCCGGTAGTCATGTATGGATGTGAGAGTTGGACTGTGAAGAAAGCTGAGCACTGAAGAATTGATGCTTTGAACTGTGGTGTTGGAGAAGACTCTTGAGAGTCCCTTGGACTGCAAGGAGATCCAACCAGTCCATTCCAAAGGAGATCGGCCCTGGGATTTCTTTGGAAGGACTGATGCTAAAGCTGAAACTCCAATACTTTGGCCACCTCTTGGGAAGAGTTGACTCATTGGAAAAGTCCCTGACACTGGGAGGGATTGGGGGCAGTAGCAGAAGGGGACGACAGAGGGTGAGATGGCTGGATGGCATCACCGACCTGATGGACATGGGTTTGGGTGAACTCTGCGAGTTGGTGATGGACAGGGAGGCCTGGAGTGCTGCGATTCATGTGGTCGCAAAGAATCAGACAGGAATGAGAGATGCAATTGAACTGAACTGAACTGATGGAGAGGTCCATTTGGCTGGAAATGACAGGCTAAATATCCAGAGAGGACCTTAGGTCTGTAATGGCCATATGAGTGACCACTAAGTGGCTCTTCTGCCAGTCAAAGCTTGAGGATGGCATAACCACAGTCAATACCTTGATTGCAATTTTTTGACAGTCCCTAAGAGGCACCCAAATTAAGCCTTATTCAGATTCAGGATCTGCCAAAAAAAAAAAAAGTAAGATAAAAATTTTAATTTTATTAAGCTATTGTGTGTTGGGATAATTTATTACACTACAATAGGTAACTGATATAAAGAAATTATAACCAGGGAGCAAAAATCTGTCCAGACATCCTCTCCATCTCTAGTCTCTGCTTGCTTCTCTCATCAGGAGTATCATTCTCAAAAACACAAATTCTCTTAGGGCACAAATTACTGGGGAACTAACTGACCACACTTCAGTTCACCATTTCCTGGTAACATCAAGTGTGGTCACAGGGGCAAGGTCATGCTCTGCAGCCACCATTACTCGTGGGTGAGGGGTGGGCCAGTTAAGTGAGTCCTGAAAAGCTAAATACACATGACTTGAGCATAGATGTTAAAAGAGGCTCTATTTTGAGTTTCTTAATGACATGTTTTTATGACTAATATGACAAACGTCTCCAAATATACATTAAGTTGAAACCTATATTTTCCCACTCTGATGACTTGTCATGAATTTTAAATCATGTTGGATCACTCAACTTTGCAGCTTTTGTAAATTGCTTTCTGCTTGCCTGGGGAAACTCTTTATTGAAGGCAGAAATTGTTGTCACTTTCTAAAATATTTAATACAAAGGAATACCAATTAATCCTGATCTGAGTTTCAGAGCCAAACACTCCTTAGATATAAAGTGAAAATAATAGTACAATTAAGAAGGAAAATGGGGCCTTCTCCACCGTACAAGTGAGAGATTTGAAACCATCACTTTGAATAACTCAAGGTAATAATTGAGAAACCATCATATCTGTCAAAGATTTATTTGTAATTATTTTAACAACATAAAAGTGAAAAACTTTCTAAGTAATTAAATGAAAATGCACATAGCTATAAAAGGATAAAAATTGTCCAACAGGCTAAACTTTGTCCTGTTAAAATATTGAATTAGTCCAGAGCACTAAATATAACCAGAATGATTAACAGCACTGAATATGACTGAAGGTAGAAAAGGGAAAGATTTGATTGAGGGATGAATTTATTTACAAGGCAGCAATGGAGAAACAGACATAGAGAACAGACTTATGGACATGGGGGCAGAAGAGGAGGGAGAGGGTTAGATGTATGGAAAGAGTTCTCCCGGAGATCTTCCCGACCCAGGGATCGAACCCAGGTCTCCTGCATTGGAGGCAGATGCTTTAACCTCTGAGCCACCAGGGAAACCCAAACTTACAATACCATATGTAAAAGAGATAGCAAATGGGAATTTGCTGTATGACTCAGGGAACTTAAACAGGGTCTCTGTGACAATCTAGAAGGGTGGGATGGGGAGGGAGATGGGAGGGAGGTTTCAGAGGGAGGGAACATGGGTGTACCTATGACTGATTCTTGTTGATGTTTGCAGAAAACAAGAAAATCCTGTAAAGCAATTATCTTTTCAATTAAAAATTGTGTAAAAGATGAAAGAAAATTTGGTCTTTCCTAGCAAAGAGAAAAATGTAAGAAATAAAGAAATGATCCATATTGATTTTTCTTATAAAATAGCTAAATAGAAAGATATGCACCCAGCTTATTTTAGGAAATAAGTTTCCTAAAGATGGTAGCTCATTGCCTTTGTTTTCTTCCCTTCCTGGTTCCCCTTCCTCATAAAAACAATTTCGCAGGCTTTACCCTGGACATGTGCAAAAATCTAAAGGGCTGGGGAAAATAGTTAATGTAAATCCTTCACTCTGAAGCCTACAAGTATTACTCATGGCCCCATCGACCAATAAAAAGACTTCAGGAAGATTGTTAGCCCCTAGTACTCAGTCAATGAGGAACTGGAGGAGGGACTTGAGTACCAAGACGACCAAAACCCCACTGTGACACCTGTGCCTGCCCACCAGACACCTGACCTTGCAAGACTGTAATTAAAATGTCCCTGCCCACTGCACCTCGTGTCTCCAAGTCCATTCTTTGAGTTTGGGCTGTTGAGCATTTCTCACAAGGGATAGCCTTGTTTCTAAAAGATTTGCGATGTGGTACAATGAAAATTACTTTGCTGACAGAGGTCCCTTTAGTCAAACCTCTGGTTTTTCCAGTGGTTAGGTATGGATGTGAGAGTTGGACCATAAGAAAGCTGAGTGCTGAAGAATTGATGCTTCTGAACTGTGGTGTTGGAGAAGACTCTTGAGAGTCCCTTGGACTGCAAGGAGATCCAACCAATTCATCCTAAAGGAGATCAGTCCTGGGTGTTCATTGGAGGGACTGATGCTGAAGCTGAAGCTCCAATACTTTGGCCACCTCATACGAAGAGTTTACTCACTGGAAAAGATCCTGATTCTGAGAAGGATTGGGGGCAGGAGGAGAAAGGGACGACAGAGAATGTGATGGTTGAATGGCATCACCGACTCAGTGGACATGGGTTTGAGTAAACTCTGGGAGTTGGTTCAATGTAGGTATATATTAAGGCCTATTTTAACCAGACCTTCTGATAAATTTTGAGAAAGGCCTTCTGATGAATTCTGAGAAAGATGGGTCCCATATTTGTCCTCTTAGTAGTATCATGAAAAATACATTTGTTTCTTAATTACTGAGATTCTGAAAATATGCCAAGCCAGAGTGAAAGAAGGAAAGGGAAATTCTAGGTAACACACTTTGTGAGTGTTGAAACATGTCTGGGAGCCAAGAGTACTTTTCTGTTGCTGTATCATTGATGGCAAGATTTTTAGCACACAATAGATTAGGGAGTGTACCATGACTATTATTGAGTTTTTTTCTTTAAGAATTAAGTAGACAGGAAATGCTGCAGCTTATACTTAGATACCTTGGGGATGCTCTAATGTTTGATAATCTAATTGAACTGAGTCCTATTTAAAGAGAGCAGACAAAGCACAATATGAAACTTCACATTCACAGATAGATTTTTAACCCAATCTCTACTTAAAAGATTTCCTATGTGTTTTTAACACAGAAGTGTGCTGACTTTTTTTAACACAGAACACACACACAATTTAATACTGGAAATAAAAGCAAAAATAAACAAATGGGATCTAATTAAAATTAAAAGCTTAAGCACAACAAAGGAAACTATAAGCAAGGTGAAAAGACAGCCTTCAGAATGGGAGAAAATAATACCAAATGAAGCAACTGACAAACAAATAATCTCAAAAATGTACAAGCAACCCATGCAGCTTAATTCCAGAAAAATAAATGACCCAATCAAAAAATGGGCCAAAGAACTAAATGGACATTTCTCCAAAGAAGACATACAGATGGCTAACAAACAATGAAAAGATGCTCAACATCACTCATTATCAGAGAAATGCAAATCAAAACCACAATGAGGTACCATTTCACACCAGTCAGAATAGCTGCAATCCAAAAGTCTACATGCAATAAATGTTAGAGAGTGTGTGGAGAAAAGGGAACCCTCTTACACTGTTGGTGGGAATGCAAACTGGTACAGCCACTATGGAGAACAGTGTGGAGATTCCTTTAAAAATTGCAAATAGAACTGCCTTATGACCCAGCAATCCCACTGCTGGGCATACACACCGAGGAAACCAGAATTGAAAGAGACAGGTGTACCCCAATGTTCATTGCAGCACTGTTTGTAATAGCCAGGACATGGAAGCAACCTAGATGTCCATGAATGGATAAGAAAGCCGTGGTACATATACACAATGGAGTATTACTCAGCCATTAAAAAGAATACATTTGAATCAGTTCTAATGAGGTGGATGAAACTGGAGCACATTATACAGAGTGAAGTAAGCCAGAAAAAAAAACACCAATACAGTATGCTGCTAAATCACTTCAGTCATGTCCTACTCTGTGCAACCCCATAGATGGCAGCCCACCAGGCTCCCCCATCCCTGGGATTCTCCAGGCAAGAACACTGGAGTGGGTTGCCATTTCCTTCTCCAATGCAGGAAAGTGAAAAGTGGAAAGGAAGTCGCTCAGTTGTGTCTGACCCTTAGCATGAACTGCAGCCTACCACGCTTCTGCATCCATGGGATTTTCCAGGCAAGAGTACTAGAGTGGGGTGCCACTATACTAACACATATATATGGAATTCAGAAAGATGGTAATGATAAGCCTGTATGCAATACAGCGAAAGAGACATAGATGTCTAAAACAGTCTTTTGGACTCTGTGGGAGAGGGAGAGGGTGGGATGACTTGGGAGAATGGCATTGAAACATGTATAATATTATATAAGAAATGAATCACCAGTCTAGGTTCGATGCAGGATACAGGATGCTTGGGGCTGGTGCACTGGGATGACCCAGAGAGATGGTATGGGGAGGGAGGTGGGAGGGGGGGTTCAGGACTGGGAACACGTGTACACCCGTGGCAGATTCATATCAATGTATGGCAAAACCAATACAGTATTGTAAAGTAAAATAAAGTAAAAAAAAAAATGAAGTGGTTAGCTGTTTTTGTAATAAGCTATACTATTTTGCTTTCTTCTTATTTGTGATGCAGTTTTTAAGGCTTTCAAAGAGCGATAAGAACAAAGAGGGTGTAGATTTTCTTTATACAAATCAATCAAGCAATTGAAAAGCAAAGATGTAAGTCATGTCTTCCTAATCACCAACACTAAATGGAGGTTATTAGTGTTAGATGTTTGTGCCACTCATTTATGTATTTTGTAAATAGCTATTGCTCACTTAGTATATGTTAAACATTGAAGATATGGCCACATATAAAGCTCTTGTCTTTACAAAGTTTACAGTTCAATAGAAGAAATAGACACAGCCATGACTGTGCATCCATATGCACATACCCACACACACACATACATGTGTGCACACATGCACAGACTAACATACGGTTTAGTTAGTCCTGACTCCTTTGAAGACAAAATAAGAGAATAGATAGTCACAGAGGGCAGAGCAGGGTAGCTATAATAGAGACATTATAATGGACGATCTCTGAGGAGGTGGGGTTTGAAAAGAATCTGCATAAGATGAGGGGAAACCATTCAAAGACTGAAAGAAAAAAAATTCTAGGAAGAGAGAGCTGCCTGTGCAGAGACTGTAACAAAAAAAAAAAAAAAAAAAAAGGCATCATCATAGAATTGGAAGGAAGAAAAAAGTTTATAAAAAGGGAAAAAAAAGTCAGGAAAGGGATATATAACACAATACACACAGATACAACACAGTACAAAATTTTTTAGGCCATTGAGAGGACTTTAGATTTTATTGTTAGTACAATAAAAAGCCATTGAGCATGACACAGTCATTTGCATTAATATCTCATGGCAATGCTCCCAATTCAACCTTTGCCAAACTGAACTCATTCTCTTTCCCATTATTTTTCCCCAAATTGCTTATTCTTTCTAATCTCTTTATGGCATTTAAAAATCAAGATTCTGTCCTTCCTGCACATTTAAAATGTTATGGTCACTATTGATTCCTTCTTCTTTCTGGGTCCTTCATAATGTGCAAAGAAAGTTAGACACCTGAGTACGCAAATTTTAAGCCATGTTTTGAACGCACTCTCTGAACAGCATTCAACAGGTTTCCCGACCTCTCTGAATCTCTTTTCTCAACTTAAAAATAATAGATGATTTTGAGAATTATTATTTATGATGTGCTTGTTACATGCCAGGTTTCTCACAAAGAACTAATTTATAGATAACCTGAGGAACAGATGGCAAATTAATTTGCTCAAAATTAGGCATTTAGTAACAGGTAGATTGGGGATTTGAGGCAATTTTCTGATGGCTGAGGTGAGGCATTTTATGAGCATGCCTGTTGTGGTGGTTTAACCACTATGTGAATTCTGAGTTTTGCGACCCCATGACTCTAGCCCACCAGGCTCCTCTGTCCATGGGATTTCCCAGGCAAGACTACTGGAGTGGGTTGCCATTTCCTTCTCCAGGGGATCTTCCTGACCGAGGGATCAAACCCAAGTCTCCTGCATCTCATCTCCTGCATTGCAGGTGAATTCTTTACCACTGCACTAGATGGGAAACCCCGTAAGTATTCTATCCTGCCTCTAAAATCAAATTGCATATGAGAGCATGCTCTGAAATAAAAATCCAAGAATTACCTTCTTCATCCACTATTTGACATATTTAAAGTTCTAGCTTCATTCAGGACTTATTCTAACCCGTATTCTAATTCAAGCTCTGTCTTGAAAATAAAGTTATGGAAGAACCCAATCTTGCTGCCAAGTAACATCAAATTTAGATAGATGTTTACAGCACCCTGCAAGAGTCTTATTTCAGTGATAGGTTCATTTTGAAAGATATGGATTCTTTTAATCTAATGTGGACACATATTAAGTCCCAGAAGTTTGCTGCCCTTGGTCTTCGGTTGTAAAAATGCTTTTATAAAGTTCTTTTCACTCTCCTGCCTTGTGCTCTTGAAGTGGGTTCAATGGTGGCCTCCAAAAAGATATGTCTATGAACCTTCATAAGGGGGTCTTTGCAGATGAACTAAGTTAGGGATCTCAGGATGAGATCATCCTGGTTTATCTGGGTAGACCCTAAATCCCAATAACTAACATTTTAAGACACACAGAGGAGAGACAGAAAGAGACCAGGAGAAAAGGGAGGCAAAGATTGGAGTTAAGCAGCCACCTCGAGGACACTGAGAGCCACCAGAAGCTGGAAAACACAAAGGATTCTCCCCTAGAGTTATCTCAGCGAGTGCAACCCTGCCTGCCAAGACTTTGATTTTAGACTTCTGGCTTCCAGAACTGTGATAGAATAAAATAAATTTTGCCTGTTTTAAGCCATCCAGTTTGTGGTCATTTTTTTATGGCAGCCCTAGGAAACAATCCAGCCCATTATGCTACATATTACCCTCCCAAGTAAAGGAGAATTTCCTCCTTTATTTGAATGAATGCTTCATTAGAGAGTGAAGGCAGGAAAAAAAGAGAAGCAATGAAAAGCTCCAGCCCCAAGTATTGTCTTCAAGTCCTTCCACTGAACTGTCAGCATGACATAAATATGCCCTGAGGAGAGCAGCTTGAAGCAGACTTTCCCCTTTCTCTCGTCTGCACACGCCCCAACACTGCTTCATCCTACACTTAGTGCAACAGCAAAGCTCTTTCTTGATAAGAATGTTTTACATGTTTTCTGTACAGGTAGTGGTGTTTTTGGAAGGGTACATAATATTTCCTGAATTCTACCTTCATTTGTTTCCAATTGTAGTGTATTTAACAGGTCATCCAAGCAGTATAGGGCTTCCCAAGCAGTGCTAGTGGTAAACAGCCTGCCTGCCAATGCAGGAGATGTAAGAGACGCAGGTTCAATCCCTGGGTCAGAAGTTCCCCTGGAGGAGGGCATGGCAACCACTCCAGTAATCGTGCCTGGAGAACCCCAAGGACAGAGGAGCCTGGCGGGCTACAGTCCATAGGGTCACAAAGAGTCGGACTGGACTGAAGCGACTTAGCACCCTCTCACCAAGCATTATAAGTGAAAGAAAAAAATAAATTCTCTAATTTTGAGGTTAAGGAATTTCCCCTGGCTTTAAAATCTTCAGTTGTATTATAGAAAGGGAAAGACTTATGAACCTGTACTTACAGTCCTATCTTTCTTTGCAGTACTTTATTTTGCTCTCGTGATCTAGGAAGATAGTTGATATATTGGCTACTTGCTCTCTCCATTATCAGTTTTGATGAGCATTTATGTGTGTGTATTATAAATATAAAGATAAGTAACATGAATATAAATTATTGACCTTATAAAATACTTGTGTAGTCAACAAAGCAATTTTAATAGCATAAACTGTAACGGTTCACTGCTAACTAAACATGCTTATAACCTGCCTGCCCCATGTGCCTAGTCGATTTCTCACATTAGTCTACATTCCATAGAACTGGTGTTTTTGCAGAATGTTGGAGGTGATACACTGGTTTCATAGTCTATCCGTTTCACATGCTAACTCATTGATTTCCTCTAGAACACGTATTCCACTGAACCATAGATTACTATCATCCCTCTCAAAAAAGAGAGATTTAAAAAAAAAAATACATAACTAAAACCATGTGATCTTACCAAAATATTTCTTTAACATCTAAAATGCTGCATTTCCAAAACATATTCAGTACCATATAGCATAAATTCTCTAAAGCAATGCAAATAGATGGAAATGCTATGAGGAAGTTTTTCCAAGAGATACCCCTGGGACTCAAGATACAGTCTAGTCTGTTCTGATTTAACCTCCTCATTAATGACCTGGAAAAGGGTGGGAGTCAACAGTACACTAATTAAATTCACAGATGTTTCTTAATTGAAAGGTGTAGTGCATCTCTGTGAAGGATAGAGACTCTTAGGTTAAAAACTGAAGTGTCAGGGAAAAAAAGAAATACATCCAGGCTGGAAAATAATCCAAAACCCAGATTTCACTGGTTGAAGATACTTCATAGCTTTCAGGCTGAAGATGAAAGTATAGAATAGGAATAATATATACTAATGTCCACTTTAAGTGGCCAGGACTTCAGCTTAGAAAAAAGAGAAACATAAAGGGATATCTTATAAGACAGAGATGCATAGCCCCTTAAAAGAGATGTTAATTTCAAGTTAGTATAAATAAAGAGGCATCAGTTTTAAACTGTAGCAAAAATAAGTAACTGAAAGAGATAAAGACTTGTGACAATAGGAATTTATTTATAGTCTCAGAATTAAGTCCAATTTCCAAGAACCTGATCACATGAACTTCAAAAATGCTGTCATTGTATAGATGAAGAATATTAAACCAAAAAGTAAGGCACTAACCCAAGTTCCTAAGGCAAATATGTAACAGAACCTGAGCTGAAGTTTAAGTCTCCTGATCATTGATTTCTCTACTGGATCCTGCACCGCTGCCTGGGCTAATTTGAATATCAGCATCAAGGTTGTGAAAATATCCTGATTCTATTAGAGGGGATTCCTGGTTTAAAAAAAGAAGAAGAAAAAAGAAAAAGCTTTAGTGGAAAGTTAAAATTCCATACCAATGTCTTGGAAGAATTAACAGAGCCAAGAGAGCATCAGCGAATGATGAAGGCAAGAATGGTTGTTTGTGATATAATTTCTTCTCTGCAGACCATTTAGTGATAGGTTCTAACATGACTTATAAAAAGATGGCAAACAGCACCATACCAGGAGCCAGATGAATTTTGTTTTAAGTCCTGAACATTTTATTCAGTATTGTGATTTTCAGCTTCAAAATTTGCAAATTGAATCTCAATAAAATTAATTAAAAGTAATTCATCAATTAATTAATTCCTGTACTAGTCATTTGACAAGGTTGTGGTAAAAGTCAATTTTTTTAATTATAGGAAGGATTTTGTAAAACAGAAAACATATAAATTAAGATATAATTTGCATGAATCCTGATTTAATGACATACTCTAACTTCCTAAGCAGAGTCCATTCAACTGAGGCCATGCAACTATAGTGACTTATTGAGAAGTCCATCCAATAAAGGAACAGATTTTCAGGGGACATAAACTAAAACAAAGGTCATCTAGTCAGAGCTATGATTTTTTCAGTGGTCATGTATGGATGTGAGAATTGGATGTTAGAGTTGGACTATAAAGAAAGCTGAGTGCCAAAGAATCGATGCTTTGAACTGTCATGTTGAAGAAGACTCTTGCAAGTCCCTTGGACAGCAAGTAGATAAAACCAATTGATCCTAAAGGAAACGAGTCCTGAATATTCATTGAGAAGACTGATGCTGAAGCTGAAACTCAATACTTTGGCCACCTAATGCAAAGAACTGACTCATTGGAAAAGACCCTGATGCTGGGAAAGATTGAAGGCAGGAGGAGAAGGGGGCAACAGAGGATGAGATGGTTGGATGGCATCACTGACTTGATGGACATGAGTTTGAGTAAACTCTGAAGGTTGGTGATGGACAGGGAAGCCTGGTGTGCTGCAGTCCATGGGGTCACAAAGGGCTGGACACGACTGAGCAACTGAACTGAACTGAGCTGAAACTGAAACAAGGTTGAAGAGAGAGCTGCGTGGGATTGAAAGGTTCCTGCATCTAACATCACCTGAGAGCCAGGAGGTTGATACTTTGAATGTGTATATTCTGTAAGAATACTAAAGGTTTGTATATTCATTGATTAATAAGAGTGCTCAGGAGAAGTCAACCCAGACTTAGAGTCTAGGACCTAGCAAGATTGTAGAGGAAATGGCAAAACTTCAGAGTCAGAAGGATCTGTGTTTGCAGCCTAGCTTCGCTGCTCCTGGGCAGTGTGACTTGGGAATGTCACCAGCTTTAGTTGTTTTGCTTATAAAATAAAGGACAATGTTATTTTATGTCAAAAAGTTGTGTGGATTAGAGGAGCCCATGTAAATTCTCCAATACAGTGCTGTGCATATGTGTGTGCTAAGTCACTTCAGTCATGTCTGATTCTTTGCGATCCCATGAACTGTAGCTGGCCAGGCTCCTCTGTCCATGGGATTCTCCAGGCAAGAACACTGGAGTGGGTTGCCATGCTCTCCTCCAGGAGATCTTCCCAACCCAGGGATCGAAACCATGTCTCTTATGTCTCCTGAATTTTTTTTTTTTTAATGGTTTAGTATAGTTTATTAAGCTGTGCCATAGTACAGACACTGGGGCTTGCCCATGGTGCTCTTAATGTACAAGGCCCTGATGTTCTGCCAATTTTTCTTGAGCAATGATACCAGGAAGTTGACAGCTAAGTGGATGTAGTACACAAGCTCATCATCTGTCATCTTCAAGTGGCCAACAGCCACTGCCAGACACAGCACCTTCTTCATCTGGGACTTGATCGTGGACTCCACTTCATAACTTTGGCCACCATGCTCTCATTGTGGGTCAGCAAGGAAGGGAACTTGCCAGCCTTGTTCAGGCCTGGGTCCAGGATTCGGGGGATCTGCTTGATTAGAGACTCTGAAGCCAAAAAGGCACCATATTGCTTGGCCAGCTTCTTGACCAGTTTCTTATTCTTGTTGAGTTTTTTCAGTGCCTCAATGTCCATGTGGGGGATATCCACAGCCTTGGCCTCATCACAATGCTGCTGGTCCCCCAAGACACACATGGAGAACTTGGGGCGGGGAGTGGACTTAAGCCTGACGGTGCCCGAGAAACGTTTGTCCTTCTGAGGGTCATAGTTCTTCAGGCTGATCTGAAGCTCCACCATCTCCAAAAACTTTCTGCGGTTGTGCTGGTTGCCATGCAGGACTTCCCACACTGCCTCGTAGAGGGTGTCGCGGGAGACTTTGCTGCTCATAGTTCCCTACGCCGCGATAATTGGAAAAGAGCATGTCTCCTGAATTGACAGGTGGGTTCTTAACCACTAGCGCCGCCTGGGAAGCCCCAGTGCTGCACCTACCATGTGATCATTTTTTTAACATTTAAAAACATATGTTTATTTATTTGTTTACTTTGACTTCTCTGGGTCTTTGTTGCTTTGTTCAGGCTTTCTCTAGTTGCAGTGAGCAGGGGCTATTCCTTGTTGTAGCCATGGACTTCTCATTGTGGTGACTTGTTTTGCTGTGGAGCCCAGGCTCTAGGCACGCAGGCTTCAGTAGTTGCACCACACTGGCTCAGTAGTTGTGACACACCGGCTTCATCGCTCTGTGGCGTGTAGAATCTTCCCACACCAGGAATTGAACCTGTGTGCCCTGCGTTGGCAGGTGGATTCTTATCCACTGTGCCACTAGGGAAGTCCCACAAAACCATTTTTATACCTTCCGAAGTAGTGATAGGAAATTTCTTCCCAAGTCAAGAACATTCTGTGGATTCCATGTCAGTGAACTTCTATGAGATTTATTTAAAACCCCACGATGTGGACAGAGCCGTCAATATTAATGAAAATAAAGAAAATGGCCACTGAATACATCTAGCTGTAACTCTACAGATGATGCTTGATCATACTGTGAGAAAATCTTGCCCTTACAAGATGATAATATTTTAGATGATTTCATGAGTCTTTTTTATTTTTTATTTCTCTGACTGTGATTTTTCTAAGTTAAGGAATTTAGTTAAAGGAACAATTCAAACTTATGTTGAGGTAACCAGGAAAAAGATTGTGCAACTAACCTTTTGCTGTGCTATTAGTTCCATTAAAACCAACTTATTAAATATAAGCCTGTCAGGTCCAGGGAACAATGAAAATTAGAAATAAAGTGTCAGATCTTCTAGGGGCTGAGCCACGAAATCATCACAGCCATGATTTTCCCAGAGCTAACCATTCCTTGCACTCTAGCACTTATGAATCATTACGTTATTGTTTTCCTCTTAATGTCTGCTCTGCATCAATGGTCATAATGGATGGAGATTGATGAAGAATTGAAATTTAGCAGCAACTTAGCAATTAAAATGTTCAACTGGTCTTTGTTCTAGCATTCCCTGGTGGATATGGCCCTGTTCATTAATCTGCATGTTGATTACAGCCACTGTGTGCTATCGATCTGTGTTTCCCACACCTGTGATTGTAGGAGTATTAAGTGCCATGGGCATCTACAACAACTCACACCTCTGAATTTACTGCTGCTGACAATTATACAATGAAAAAAATTATAGTCACTTTTTCTGCTGAATTAAAGATACCTAAAGGAAATTTTCAAAACCTGCCTTCCTTAAATTATCTTAATAAGTATTTCACTCAGTACCACAGATGTGGCACTAAAATTGTCCAGATAATGAAACATATTTCCTTACTGACTTACTTTATAAATTTCAGTTAAGCTTTGGTTTTGTATTCAATTATTAGTGACTCCATTACATTAGTTCTAAATTTCTCTCTTCTGTTCCCAACCTTTTCCTCTCTGTCAAGTAGTTAACGATGTGTAAATCAACACTTAGGTGTGCTGAGAGAGCATGTTATTTCAAAGGATGTGATCATGAATCTTTCTATGAAACAGCTTTTTAAAATGTGAACAACCATCCTGAAATGTGTATGTTTATATCAGCTTCCTTAAGGTGGAATATACCTCAAAATAATTATAATATGAAGAATGAAGCTATTTTAATTGTCACAGAATGAAGTCTTTTTATAGATACCATTGATTGAAAAGAATGATTTTATGAGATTTTTATTTAGTAAACTTTAGTTAATAACACAGGTACTATACATGAATATACACTGTTAAACTCATCAGCAGGACCTATAAATACTTTCACTTAGGTGTTTGCTTTCATCACTGATGAATTTTAACAATATAGTTAATTTCCTGAGTCCTGTTTTAACACCAGTAGTAGCACCTACTAACTCTTAAACATTCAGATTTCCTAGCGATAGAACATGGCCTTTATACATGTAACTGTGTTACAAGGATGAGAGGGGTGAGATCATACTTAGCATTTCAAAGTAAAGATAATTTTAGATTGAAGTCAAATGCTGAACCCATATTAACAGAAACCTGATGCTTGCATAAATAAGTGTGCTGTAAATTTTGTTCTTCACTAGAATTTAGGCATTATTGTCAAGTTTCAAAACAGTGAAAATAAATGATAAATTGACACATTTTTAACATGTCAAAATCATAGAGGCCAGGAGAACAGAACAAGTTATCATTCAAGAAGAGACAACGTCTTCTGACTACTGCATGTGCCCTACTGTTAACTCAACAGCTTATCCCAGTGCTTTTAAAAGCCATTCTGCTGAGTCCAGCTCCTAAATCAAACTGCTCATTTAGATGTAAGGTCACTTTGTAAAATTAAGACAGCACAGGTCATATTTCACATTACTGGGTATTGTTTTAGGTTTGGGAAAGACCTGTGAATGGTCTAAATCATCCTACTGAATTACTTCATATTTTTAAAATATCCTATATGTTTTCTGTTTATTCTTGAATATGCCATTTAGAGTTATTTTTATTAAGTTTTAAATTACATCACAGTATATACTAAATTCTAAAGGTCATCTTTATGACCTGAATTCTCTAAAGGTCAAAGACTTCTGTTGTAGATCTCTGAGATAAATTCACCTGGAGATATTATAGAAGCAATGTCAAGCTGATTGAGGTGCAGCAGCTGCTTCAATGGGGTATAAATTGAGACACGTTTCAAGGTTTCACTTGTCAACAACAACAGAATCACTCACTTGCATGACACTGCTCAAATCCCTCCTTTCCCATCACCAAACTTAACCATTTGTTTGGGTTAAGAAATTTCCTTATAAGACTCTTGCTAAAATTACAATGTCTTTCCTGGCAGAGGAATAGATTCCTTCTCATACCCATTAGATTAGAAGGGGAAAAAAAATAGACCTAGGCCAAGAGGAACCTGTGTTGATTGGAAGGAAGAAGAGAGGGGATTGGCGAGCTTCAGACAATTAAAGTATAGATATGAAGAGGACTTCTTCCTGGATGACTCAGCAGGAACGAACACACCTGCAACAAGGAGACACAGACTTGGGTTCAATCCCTGGGTTAGAGTAGGAAATGGCAACCCACTCCAGTATTCTTGCCTGGAGAATCCCATTGGAGAGAGGAGCCTGGGCAGTCTACATTCCATGGGGTTACAACTGACTGAGTAAGCGTGTCTAAGCACCTGAAGACGTGAACAGAAAGGAGAATAACACATACAGAGCTTGAAGGTTGAGAGGAACAAGAACTGAAAAGCATAAGCTGATGTTCTATTGAAAGCATTCTCATTGTTTGTAATTTTTTTGGGCCTCCCAAAAATGGGTCACTCCTTACATTTTTTTTAATCAAGTAATCAAAATACATCAGGTGTAATAATCACTTAAAAAATGGTGTATTTATTCCTAATGTTGTTTACTCAGTTCAGTTCAGTTGCTCAGTCGTGTCTGACACTGTGCGACCCCATGGATTGCAGCACGCCAGGCCTCTCTGTCCCTCACCATCTCCCGGAGCTCACTCAGACTCACATCCATCGAGTCCGTGATGCCATCCAGCCATCTCATCCTCTGTCGTCCCCTTCTTCTCCTGCCCCCAATCCCTCCCAGCATCAGAGTCTTTTCCAATGAGCCAACTCTTCTCATGAGGTGGCCAAAGTACTGGAGCTTCAGCTTTAACATCATTCCTTCCAAAGAAATCCCAGGGTTGATCTCCTTCAGAATGGACTGCTTGGATCTCCTTGCAGTCCAAGGGACTCTCAAGAGTCTTCTCCAACACCACACTTCAAAAGCATCAATTCTTCAGTGCTCAGCCTTCCTCACAGTCCAACTCTCACATCCATACATGACCACAGGAAAAACCATAGCCTTGACTAGATGGACCTTAGTCAGCAAAGTAATGTCTCTGGTTTTGAATATACTATCTAGGTTGGTCATAACCTTTCTTCCAAGGAGTAAGAGTCTTTTAATTTCATGGCTGCAATCACCATCTACAGTGATTTTGGATCCCAAAAAAACAAAATCTGACACTGTTTCTACTGTTTCCCCATCTATTTCCCATGAAGCGATGGGACCAGATGCCATGATCTTCTTTTCCTGAATGTTGAGCTTTAAGCCAACTTTTCACTCTCCTCTTTCACTTTCATCAAGAGGCTTTTTAGCTCCTCTTCACTTTCTGCCATAAGGGTGGTGTTATCTGCATATCTGAGGTTATTGATATTTCTCCTGGCAATCTTGATTCCAGCTTGTGTTTCTTCCAGTCCAGCGTTTCTCATGATGTACTCTGCATAGAAGTTAAATAAGCAGGGTGACAATATACAGCCTTGACGTACTCCTTTTCCTATTTGGAACCAGTCTGTTGTTCCATGTCCAGTTCTAACTGTTGCTTCCTGACCTGCATACAGATTTCTCAAGAGGCAGGTCAGGTGGTCTGGTATTCCCATCTCTCTCAGAATTTTCCACAGTTTCTTGTCATCCACACAGTCCAAGGCTTAGGCATAGTCAATCAAGCAGAAATAGATGTTTTTCTGGAACTCTCTTGCTTTTTCCATGATCCAGAGAATGTTGGCAATTTGATCTCTGGTTCCTCTGCCTTTTCTAAAACCAGCTTGAACATCAGGGAGTTCACGGTTCACATATTGCTGAAGCCTGGCTTGGAGAATTTTGAGCATTACTTTACTAGTATGTGAGATGAGTGCAATTGTGCAGTAGTTTGAGCATTCTTTGGCATTGCCTTTCTTTGGGATTGAAATGAAAACTGACCTTTTCCAGTCCTGTGGCCACTGCTGAGTTTTCCAAATGTGCTGGCATATTGAGTGCAGCACTTTCACAGCATCATCTTTCAGGATTTGAAATAGCTCGATTGGAATTCCATCACCTCCACTAGCTTTGTTCATAGTGATGCTTTCTAAGGCCCACATGACTTCACATTCCAAGATGTCTGGCTCTAGATTAGTGATCACATCATCATGATTATCTTGTTCTTGAAGATCTTTTTTGAATAGTTCTTCTGTGTATTCTTGCCACCTCTTCTTAATATCTTCTGCTTCTGTTAGGTCCATACCATTGCTGTCCTTTATTGAGCCCATCTTTGCATGAAATCTTCCCTTGGTATCTCTAATTTTCTCTAAGAGATCTCTAGTCTTTCTTATTCTGTTGTTTTCCTCTATTTCTTTGCATTGATCACTAAAGAAGACTTTCTAATCTCTTCTTGCTATTCTTTGGAACTCTGCATTCAAATGCTTATATCTTTCCTTTTCTCCTTTGCTTTTCACCTCTCTTCTTGTCACAGCTATTTGTAAGGCCTCCTCAGACAGCCATTTTGCTTTTTTGCATTTCTTTTCCATGGGGATGGTCTTGAACCCTGTCTCCTGTACAATGTCACGAACCTCATTCCATAGTTCATCAGTCACTCTATCTATCAGATCTAGGCCCTGAAATCTATTTCTCACTTCCACTGTATAATCATAAGGGACTTCATTTAGGTCATACCTGAATGGTCTAGCACTTTTCTCTACTGTCTTCAATTTGAGTCTGAATTTGGTAATAAGGAGTTCATGATCTGAGCCACAGTCAGCTCCTGGTCTTGTTTTTGTTGACTGTATAGAGCTTCTCTATCTTTGGCTGCATAGAATATAATCAATCTGATTTCGATGTTGACCATCTGGTGAAGTCCATGTGTAGAGTCTTCTCTTGTGTTGTTGGAAGAGGGTGTTTGCTATGACCAGTGCATTTTCTTGGCAAAACTCTATTAGTCTTTGCCCTGCTTCCTTCTGCATTCCAGGGCCAAATTTGCCTGTTACTCCAGGTGTTTCTTGACTTCCTACTTTTGCATTCCAGTCCCCTATAATGAAAAGGACATCTTTTTTGGGTGTTAGTTCTAAAAGGTCTTGTAGGTCTTCACAGAACCGTTCAACTTCAGTTTCTTCAGCATTACTGGTTGGGGCATAGACTTCGATAACTGTGATATTGAATGGTTGGCCTTGGAGATGAACAGAGATCATTCTGTCGTTTTTGAGATTGCATCCAAGTACTGCATTTTGCTTACTCAGTCTTAGATTATTGTGATGATGTTGGCATCTTCTTTTAGCTACTAGTGATAGTGCTGCATCTCAGCTCATCTACCTCAAAGCTACTTAGTTTGTGAGTTTGTGCAAACACTATGATTTAAAACAAATGAAACTCTTCTCTCTGCCTATAAATTAATACTGATTTTACTATTTTAAACTCAAAACAGGTAAAATCTTTATTCCCTATCATTTCTTTTTACCTAGAATTTAAGTTCCTCCAAAGAAAAGTAAAATGATATTGTTGCTTGCCTAAACTTGATTTTAATTCATCATTCTCTTGCTGTGGTATTTTAACCTACTCTGTTTAATACAGTGCTTACTTTTCATTCTCATGTACCAGTATGAAGCAGAGAAGTCAACAATATTATTTAACTCTACCGTATTCTCAAAATAAATAGCTTAATGTATAATAATTTAATATGTAAAAAGTAAGTTGTAAGAGAAATTCTCATTTGAGAATCATGAATTCCTTTCAGCTGTCATCTACTCCCTTTTACCCCCATGAGAGTGCAGCAGGAAACCAGACTGGACAGATCTTTGTTGAGGCTCCCAGCACCGAAAAAGAATCAGAACATCTGCTAGTCTTCTTTTGTCTGAAACCCCTGAAGTACCTTCCATCACAATGTCTTAGTGATCAGGAGCAAGTTAGCTCTTCCTCAGCCTCTGAGACCCCAAAGTTAGTCCCTAGTCATGTCCGACTCTTTCTGACCACATGGACTGTACCGCTCCAGGCTCCTCTGTCCATGCAGTTCTCCAGGCAAGAATACTGGAGTGGGTTGCCATTTCCTTCTTCATGGGATCTTCTTGACCCTGGGATCAAACCTGGGTTTCCTGCATTGCAGGCAGTTTGTTTACCATCTGAGCCACCAGGGAAGCCCCCCTGAGACCCCAAACATACACATTATTCCTCCTATTGAAAAGATATTGCAATAACAATTATTCCTAGAATCTCCTTGACATCAGGAGCCCCCGTAATTGTCCCTAGAACTTATGTACTTTTCAAATATTCTTCTATTTCATAGAATACAAACTGTCCTCTCTGGTGCCTAATCTCTAAGTATAGCGTTATAGGGCTTCTCTGGTGGTGTTAGTGGTAAAGAACCCCCCTGACAATGCAAGAGAGACAAGAGATGTGGGGGGGCGGGGAGAGTTTCAATCCCTGGGTCAGGAAGATCCTCTGGAGTAGGAAATGGCAACCCACTCCAGTATTCCTGCCTGGAGAATCCCATGGACGGAGGAGCCTGGCAGGCTACAATCTGTGGGATTGCAAAAAGTTGGACATGAGTGAGCACACAGACACACACACCTAATTACACTCTATCACTTTTCCGGACACTATAGGGCTTCCCTGGAGGCTCAGCTGGTAAAGAATCTGCCTGCAGTGTGGGAAGCCTGGGTTTGGTCCCTGGATTGGGACAATCCCCTGGAGGAAGGCATGGCAACCCACTCCAATATTCTTGCCTGGAGAATCCCCATGGACAGAGGAGCTGGGTTGACTACTGTCCGTGGGGTTGCAAAGAGTCAGACATGACTGAGCGACTAAGCACAGCACATAGAGACTGTAACCTATGAAGCCTTAGTGTTTTTTGGTGTGCGATGGCTGAGAAACATGACTTGCACTGTATCTAATGTTACCTTCAACAAGGGAAAAATATGAACAAAGTTTAATAAGAAAGGCTAACATGAACCATTATGCCTCACATGGTTTTTTTTTTTCCCTACTTTATGTTGTGTATTATCAATGCAGCCAAGCTCTTTAATTCTTATGAACCTAACCCCACATGTAGAAGTTGTAGCTGTGAAATGTAGCTTTTCTTTTTAGTGACTGAATGTGAGCCTTAAAGCAGAGTCATAAAATGTATGAGAAAATAGAATCTGAGTTATGTAGCTGCAAGTAAATAGTCAGATAATACAATTCATACAAAATTCACAAGAGGACTAATGTAGCTAAAAGATACAAATCAGATCTTAGGCAATCTATATAGGATAAGTGTTTTCATTGAAGATACACTTTTCAAAAGGCTTTAGAAAAAGGTTTGGTCACTTAGCTGCAGATCATGAAAGTGCATTGAGAACATATCAGAAGGAATCAGGGAAAAGGAAAGACAGAACTGACTTATGACGTTGTTTACCATGACATAGGCAAAGGATAAATAGAAACAAGATCTGTGAAGTGTACAAGATAAGAAATACAAGGCAAGAATTTGAAGACATTTTAAAAGCTTAGCAGAGCATAACATGTCCAGAAGAGAAAGCTGATGATAGTCTTTATAACAGTTGCTCAGTCATGTCCAACTCTTTGTGAGTCCATGAACTGTAGCCTGCCAGACTCCTCTATCCATGGGATTCTCCAGGCAAGAATACTGGAGTGGGTAGCCATTCCCTTCTTTAGGGGATCTTCCCAACCCAGGGTTCAAACCCAGGTCTTCTGCATTGCAGGCTAATCCTTTACCATCTGAGCTACCAGGGAAGCCCTATAACAGGAAAGAGAAATTAAAGTCAGAGGCAAACTTTATATTTGCCTTTCTTGTTGAAGTATAGCTGATTTACAATGTTATGTTAATTTCTGTTATACAGAAAAGTGATTCCATTTTACATATACAGCAGGATATGTAAACTATATCCATTTACATAAACAATGGATATAGTTTATCCATTCTATATATAATAGCTTGCACCTGCTAACCCCAAATTTCAGTCCATCCCTCTCCAACCCGCTTGGCAACTACAAGTCTGCTCTCTGTGTCTGCAAGTCTGTTTCTTTTCCTAGATAAGTTCAACCATGTCATACTTTAGATTTTACATATATATATTTTACATATTTTACATGTCATATGATATTTGTCTTTCTCTTTCTGACTTACTTCACTTACTATGATAATTTCTAGTTCTACCCCTATTCCTACAAATGGCATTATTTCATTATTTTTATAGCTGAATGGTTTTGCATTGTATATATGTACCACGCTTTCTTTATCCATTCACCTGTCAATGGGCATTTATGTTGTTTCATGTCCTAGTTATTGTAAATATTGCTGCTATGAACATAGGGGATGCAGAAACATCATGGTTGTCAGGATGAGAAGTCATCCTCACGTTGAACAAATTATTGTAATTTTAGGATGAAAAGAAGAAATAGCGCACAAGATTTTCCCATGATCTGAAGGAAAACCACAGGTAATATGAATCCAAAAGTTGTATTTGAAGTGATATAAAGGAATGACTTCAGAAGTGAAAAACTCTTGTCAAGAAAATGTAGTGCTACAGACTTAGAGAATAAACTTATGGTTACCAGGAGGAAAAATGCAGGACAGGGATAGACTGGTCCATGTACACATTGCTATATTTAAAACAGATATATCTATATTGCTTAATTGCTAAGTTGTGTCCGACACTTTTGCAACTCTGGGGACTGTAGCTAGGCTCCTCTGTCCATATGAGTTTGCAGGCAAGAATACTGGAGTGCGTGGCCATTTCCTTCTCCAGGGGATCTTCCCGACCCAGGGATTGAGCCCACATCTCCTTCATTGGTATGTGGATTCTTTACAACTGAGCCACCAATATATTTATATCTATTTATATTTAAATGTAGGATAAAATAGATAACCAAAAATGACCTACTATAAATAAATAAAACTTTTAAAAAAGAAAATATTGTGCCTATAGTTAGTAATACTGTATTGCACATGCCAAGCATGGCTATGAGGATAGATATGTTATTTTCTTATTATGCATTATTAATTAATAAATAAAGAGGGCAGGAGGAAAGTTTTGGAAGTAACGAAAATATTTGTAGCATAGAGTGTGGTGATAGATTTACCAATATATATAGTCATCATTTCCAAGTTCATCAAGTTGAATACATTAAATATGTACAGGTTTTCATATGTCATGTATCAATCATACCTCAATAAAATTTTTTTAAAGAAAATATCATTAACATACAAAGGTTAAGTAAAACATATTTATTATATGGAACACACACTCTTCTGTTCAGCACCAATATGAATCTGGCATGGTGCATCTGTTAACAATTCCAGCAAACAAACCACTACAAAATTTAGTGGTTAAAAACAAAAAGTATTTGTGTGACTTTACTGGTCAGGTGACCATTTCTATTTATCTGGGCCAGAATCAGCTCGTTAAGCCTATATACAACTCTATGCAGGTGGTAGATCAGCTCTCTGGCCTCTGTTGGGATTGTTAGTCTGTGGTCCATGCGGTCTCTCACCCCCTAGCAAACTAGACCAGATTCATTTCAAGTATGAACAGGGTTCCCAGAGAGAGAGAGAGAGAGAGAGAGAGAGAGAGAGAGAGAGAGAGAGAGAGCTGAAATAGACAGGTGTCTTGTGGCCTAGGTGTAGAACTAACACATTATTACTTATGTCATGCCTATTAGCTAAGGCAAGACACAAGACTATGATAGATTTAAGGAAAGAGGAAATAGACCCCACCATCATATGTGAGTGGCTACAAAACCACATTGGAAGTGGGAGGTACAGAGCATCATGTAAGTGTTAAATCATGATGGCCTAAAAGAGAATGTATTAAGGGACTAAAATGTGGTTTATCCTGGATACAGAATAGGCTAAGTGAGGAAGAGATACCATGTTAAAATGGCTTGATTATACTTTGTAAGAAAAGTAGAGTCTTCAGGAAGAGAGGAGCAGGGCAAGTTTGAGAAGCGGAAATATAAAGATATTGATAGCACGCTACTGGGATAGTTGTTAGAAAAATTAGTAAATATTATATTAATGAGAAAGTTTTCAGAAGTAAATGGTTGATGGATTGGTGTTGGAATGTATGGGTGAAGGCCAGTCAATGAGAAAGAGGAATGATGGAATACCAAGGTTTTAGACTTAAACAATTGGGTTTTTGTAGTACTATTCACTGAAGAACGTCACAGAATAATTGATGTCTCCTATTCTGCGGGGAGTAAGTGGGGCTGTTGAGAATTAGTAGAGTTTTGGAAATGTTAAGTTTTTAAACCTCTGACAATAATGCATTTCAAAGAGGTAGGAGAAATAGAAGTCAAACTATAAATTGAGGAAAGAATAAGTCAGGCAGAGACATCTTGTGCAAATATCTCTTTCATGATGCTTCTCTGAAAAAAGATGAAAGTTATAGAGCCAGAGGAGGATCAAAGATTGAAGGAGAATTTTGTTGGCTTTTTCCAGTGTTTCTTTGCTTTTATTTTTAGGACAGAAAAAGCTTCAGTGTTTTATAGGTTGAGAAAAGGGAGAAATTAAATACATAGGTGGTGAGAGGTTTGGGGATAGGATTAGCTTTTGTAAAAAGAAGGGAAGACAATTTCAAAAGAATGTTGTTAGATAATTTTATACATGCCAAGATGGGGAGTTGAGAGCTAAATGCCTAAGTGCTTTTCTCTGCTTTGATGGTTTCGGTTACCAGGATAAAACATTTAGGGAAATGACTGAGATGTAAAATACCTCCCTTGGGAAAGGTGGAGAGAGAGCAGGCTGAAGACACATGAAAGGACTGTGAAAGAAGCTAAAGCACTCCTAAAGGAGGACGCTTACCTTTGTTGCCAGGAGCTATGTTCAGCTTCTCCATAGGCATCACTACATTCGGATGTTCTCATCAGCCCCTCCTCAGGCATGGAGTCCCATCCAACACATGGAGAAACGAATCCCTCGGAGAGTCGTGCTAACACTGGGCACTAGGACCAAGGATGTCAATCTAGGTCATTTGGGTCCAGGGCAGATCTTCCCACATCATACTTGCTCCAAATTTCAATTTTCTATGGTTTTTAATTGGTGCACGCCCATGACTTTTAATTATCTGACTTCTGTTTGTGATGATCAAGAACTTCATTCTTTATCCCATGTACAAACCAAGGGTTGCTATCTCCTGAGGAACAGTTTACAGAGACTAGAGGTGGCTGAAAGGAAAGAAACTGCTGTCTCATTCCCAAATGGATGCTCGTTCAGGCAGCAGGCTTGTTGATCTACTCTACTTACTGGGAGAAATAGGAAGTACTAGGATGTAATATGGAGAAGACAATGGCACCCCACTCCAGTACTCTTGCCTGGAAAATCCCATGGATGGAGGAGCCTGGTGGGCACAGTCCATGGGGTCGCTAAGAGTCGGACACGACTGAGCGACTTCACTTTCACTGTTCACTTTCATGCGTTGGAGAAGGAAATGGCAACCTACTCCAGTATTCTTGCCTGGAGAATCCCAGGGACGGGGGAGCCTGGTGGGCTGCCGTCTATGGGGTCGCACAGAGTCAGACACAACTGAAGCGACTTAGCAGCAGCAGCAGCAGAATGCAATATGGAACAATGATGGGGTGGCGAGGTTCACAATGTTGATGCAGCAGATATATAGGACTTGTGTGGTTGTTCTCGTACCTGCACAAGAAAACTTCCTTTTGTGCAGCAGATTCTAGTGAAAGAAGACAAAGTAGGAAATTATAAAGAGGGTCAGGGCAGATTATCCTAGAATTTTGTCATAAATCTGGTCCTGTGCAGCACAGAGGACTCATTTAGAGTCTGCCAAGGAATCCACCCACTCAGACATCCCATGTGCAGTAGGCATAGAGCATCCCAGAAGAGATGAGGATAACATACCATCCAGAATTAGGGCAAAGGGAAAAAAAGCTTTAAAATGGGTTTGAAATTAAAATTGTAGCCTGGACTAAGCTGCATTGGGCTTTTCAGAACTTAACAGAGCTAAAGCTCTGAAAGATCTTTATAACATGATGTTTAGTTACAGGAACAGGAGGAACAAAAAAAAAGTCAAAGCTAAATACAGTGATTGGAGGGGAAAAAAAAAAAAAAACACGACTTCTTATGTATACTCCTAAAATCAAACACACTGAGAAACAAGTTACACATGGAATCACGGGAAAAACTGAGTTAATAGGACCCCAGACACTTAGCATTTCACATGTTTTGGAAACAGTTTCAGAGTGAAAGTCAAGTCTAAGGATGCATATACACAGAGATGCTGTGCATGCCATGTAAAGTGCAAAACTCACGGTAACATTTAAAAATGACATTCTTATTTGTTGCTTATTTGCATAATTTAAAAATGTGTTTTTACAGTAAATGTTATCTTCACTCAAGAAAGCAATTTCTGCACCTTATTTACTTTTCATCTTTTCAGTGTTTCATCTCCATAGCCAAGTGCAACTCCAATTTCTGCCTCATTTAAAAATAAATCGCCTCTGTTTCATTTATAACTTCAGAGTTTCTTTCATTAGAAAATAAAGCTGATTATCTGTCCTCTATTTGCAGTAAAATGCTAACTCTGATTTATCTTTTCCGGTCTTAAATAGCCAGTCGAGGCCGAGAGGTTTACATAGACTGAGAGTCCTTCAGAGGACTTGAGAACACCAAGGTACAGGCTCAGAGCCACTGGATCTCTAATTACGTGATTCTGATTCCCTTCCATCTGGATTTATTTTCAAATGCAAGTGCTTCATAATTCATTCACTTTTTTGAGAAATAAATAAATAAATCTTATCCGAAGGTCTGAAGATTTTAGGGAGCATAGTTCTTGACACGAACTGGATGTTTAGTCTTTTATTGCCTTCAGAGCTATAGCCAGATAATCTGAAGTTAGAAACACAAAGAATTCCTCAAAGTAAGGCTGCAAAAAAGATGGCAAAATACTAATGTGTGACCATGGAAAGCCAATATATTTGAGTTCCAATCTATATCCCAGGGCCTTTATGTCAGAAAGATGTAGTCACAAATAAGACATCAATTTTAAAGTACCAGATGCCTAATAAGCATTCACTTCCTTTCTTTGTAACATGTATGCTTTCATGTGTGATATGTTATGCACATATTTACAAATTTGGAACCCATGAACATATTCACATAGAATTGAAATAATATGGTTCTATGTTTTTGACCAGAACAAGGATGGAAAATTCCTCAAATGTATTATCATCACTTAAATCTTCCTGGAATGCTTTTTTCCCATCTGATTTATATGCTTTATCCCACTTTGGTTGTTGAGATTTCTCCAATTTTACAGTCTCCTTCACTTAATACAGCCCTGTACTAACATTATATACTCCTATCAACACAGTCACACCAATCAATTATATCTCCTTTGGATTGTAAGCATTTTTTTCTTATCTCTAATTTGATGCAGGGATATATGGAAATATCTTGTTAAATTAAATTTTAATTAAAAAATAAAGTAATAGAAGAAAAAATTACCTAAATTTCCTTCAGTGCTTACTGTATGTCCTGGCTGTGCTAAGTACTTACATAAGCTCACTCAGTTGCTCAGTCATGTCCAACTCTTTGCGACCCTATGAACTTCAGCACACCAGGCTTCCCTGTCCATCACCAACTCCCAGAGCTTTCACAAACTCATACCCATCGAGTCAGTGATGGCATCCAACCATTTCATCTTCTGTCATCTCGATCTTCTCCTGCCTTCAATCTTTTCTAGCATCAGGGTCTTTCCAAGGAGTCATCTCTTTGCATCAGGTGTCCATAGTATTAGAGCTTCAGTATCAGTCCTTCCAATGAATATTCATGACTAATTTCCTTTAGGAAGGACTGGTTGGATCTCCTTGCAGTCCAAGGGACTCTCAAGAGTCTTCTCGAACACCACAGTTCAACATGACTTGAAAAAACCATAGATTTGACTAGACACACCTGTTGGAAAAGTAATCTCTCTGCTTTTTAATAGGATTTTCCCTCATAGCTCAGTGGGTAAAGAATCTGCCTGAAAGGCAGGAGACCCAGCTTAGATTCCTGGTTTGGGAACATTCCCTTGAGAAGGAAATGGCAACCTACTCCAGGATTTTTGCCTGCAGAATTCCATGAACAGAGGAGCCTGGCAGGCTACAGTTCATGGGGTCACAAGGATCGGACATGTCATAGCGACTGCTGCGGCTGCTGCTAAGTCGCTTCAGTCGTGTCCGACTGCTGGGATTCTCCAGGCAGGAACACTGGAGTGGGTTGCCATTTCCTTCTCCAATGCATGAAAGTGAAAAGTGAAAGTGAAGTCGCTCAGTCGTGTCCGACTCTTAGCGACCCCATGGACTGTGCCCACCAGGCTCCTCCATCCATGGGATTTTCCAGGCAAGAGTACTGGAGTGGGGTGCCACTATACCACCTTAAATCACCACTGCTTTTTAAATATGCTGTCTTAGTTTGTCATAGCTTTTCTTCCAAGGAGCAAGTGTCTTTTAATTTCATGGCTACAGTCACCATCTGCAGTGATTTTGGAGCCCAAGAAAATAAAGTCTCTCATTGTTTCCATTGTTTCCCCATCTATTTCCCATGAAGTGATAGGACCAGATGCCATGATCTGCATTTTTTGAATGCTGAGTTTCAAGTCAGCTTTTTCATGCTCCTCTTTCACTTTCATCAAGAGACTCTTTAGTTCTTTGCTTTCTCCCATAAAGATGGTGTCATCTGCATATCTGAGGTTATTTATATTTATCCCGGCAATCTTGATTCCAAATTGTGCTTCATTCAGCCTAGCATTTCACACGATGCCCTCTGCATATAGGTGAAATAAGCAGGGTGACAATATACAGCCCTGACACACTCCTTTTCCTATTTGGAACCAGTCTGTTGTTCCATGTCCAGTTCTAACTGTTATTTCTTGACCTGTATTACAGATTTCTCAGGAGGCAGGTAGACATCTTGGAGTCTGACGTCAAGTGGGCCTTAGGAAGCACCACTGTGAACAAAGCTAGTAGAGGCGATGGAATTCCAGCTGAGTTATTTCAAGTCCTAAAAGATGATGCTATTAAAGTGCTGCACTCAATACACCAGCAAATTAGGAAAACTCAGCAGTGGCCACAGGACTGGAAAATGTCAGTTTTCATTCCAATCCCAAAGAAAGGC
The DNA here is from genome assembly GCF_023091745.1 of Budorcas taxicolor. Taxonomy (NCBI): domain Eukaryota; kingdom Metazoa; phylum Chordata; class Mammalia; order Artiodactyla; family Bovidae; genus Budorcas; species Budorcas taxicolor. The sequence goes on along the minus strand of NC_068914.1, from coordinate 47,592,534 downwards.
AATGCCAAAGAATGTTCAAACTATTGCACAATTGCACTCATCTCACACACTAGCAAAGTAATACTCATAATTCTCCAAGTTAGGCTTCAACAGTACGTGAACTGAGAATTCCAGATGTTCAAGCTGGATTAAGAAAAGGCAGAGGAACCAGAGATCAAATTGCCAACATCTGTTGGATCATAGGAAAAGCAAGAGAATTCCAGGAAAACATCTGCTTCTGCTTTATTGACTTTGTGGATTACAACAAACTATGAAAAATTCTTAAAGTCTCATTTAAACTAAAAACAAGCCCAAATGGTAGATATAGTTATTATTGCTATTTACATAAAAGGGCACTAAAACACAGAGGGTTAAGTAACATCATGCTGTCACATGGGTAAAATGAAGCAGACCTGAGATTCAAACACAAGCAGTCTTCTTCTTGAGTCTACTCTATTATTTTATTAATCACTATTATATTTTCTTTCTCTTTCCCCACTCTTTCGGGAAAAGCTTCAAGCGAACCATATATAAAGTTAGGTGGCTTGTAAGAGGGAAAATATATGTTAGGATCCAATACATTATAGAATGCAAAATCACATATAGGGGACTGCATGAGTTGCCTATTGTGAGTATAACAAATCACCATAGATTTGATGACTTAACACAAATGTAGTGTCTGACAGTTCCAGAGGTCATACATCTCAAATCAATCTCACTGGGTAAAATCAAGGTGTCAGTGAGTATATATTCCTTCTGGAGGTTCTAGGGGAAAATTCATTTCCTTAATTTTCCACCTTCTAGAGGACACCTTGGAGAAGGCAATGGCATCCCACTAAAGTACTCTTGCCTGGAACATCCCATGGGCGGAGGAGCCTGGTGGGCTTCAGTCCATGGGTTGCTAAGAGTTGGACACGACTGAGCATCTTCACTTTCACTTTTCACTTTCACGCATTGGAGAAGGAAATGGCAACCCACTCCAGTATTCTTGCCTGGGGAATCCCAGGGACGGCGGAGCCTGGTGGGCTGCCGTCTATGGGGTCACACAGAGTCGGACACAACTGAAGTGACTTAGCAGCAGCAGCAGCAGCAGAGGACACCTACATTCCTTGGCTGTGGTCCCTTTTTCTACTTTCAAATCCAGCATATAGCACCTTCTCTATTGTCTGGCATCTGCTTCTGTTGCTTTGAATAAACTGTTGGTAGAAATTGCATGTTAAAGATGCTTCAGGTGAGAACAGAAAAAAGTGAGAGTAATGCTATAAGCTCAGCGTCTCTGCACAAGTGCTGAATCAAAGTTTACTGTAGCCATGAAATTCAAAGATGCTTATTCCTTAGCCATGAAATTAGAAGTTATGACAAGCCTAGACAGAATATTCAAAAGCAGGGGCATCACTTTGCTGACAAAGGGACATATAGTGAAAGATATGGTTTATCCAGTAGTCATGTTTGGCTATGAGAGTTGGACCATAAAGAAAGCTGAGTACTGAAGAACTGATGCTTTCAAATTGTGGTGCTGGAGAAGACTCGAGAGTCCCTTGGACGGCAAGGAGATCCAACCAGTCCATCCTAAAGGAAATCAGTCCTGAATACTCATTGGAAGGGCTGATGCTGAAACTGAAGCTCCAATACTTTGGCCACCTGATGCGAAGAGCAATTCATTGGAAAAGACCCTGTTGCTGGAAAAGATTGAAGGCAAAAAGAGAAGAGTGCAGCAGAGGATGAGAAGGTTATACAGCATCACTGACTCAGTGAACATGAATTTGAGCAAACTCCAGGAGATGGTGGAGGACAGAAGACACTGGCCTGCTGCATGGAATTGCATGCACATGGAATTGCAAAGAGTTGGGCATGACTTAATGACTGAAGGACCGAAGAACAACAGCAGAAAAGAAGAGCTTTACCACTTTTTCAGGCAAAGGATGACACAGAATGTTTCTGCCTTGAAAAACTATATGTCCCAATCTGAGAGGATTTAATGGAGAGTTTCATAACCTTACTTCAAGGGTGAGGTTGCTGATAAATCATGTGCAGGGCCTCAGGTGGTCTCCTAATCCTGCTGCGCCTCTCCGGTTGCTTTAATCTTGCCTCCGGTGGTTTTGTGGCTGCTCCTCCCTTGATTGTTGTTGTTCAGTCTCTCAGTAGGACTCTTTGCAAACCCAAGGACTGCGGCATGCCAGGCTTCCCTGTCCTTCACCATCTTCTGTAATTTGTTCAAACTCCTGTCCATTGAGGCAGTGATGCCATCCAACCATCTCATCCTCTGTCATCCCCTTCTCCTCTTGCCCTCAATCTTTCCCAGCATCAGGGTCTTTGTTTGCAGCTGTTCATATCTGCCCTTTGGAACTCAGGGAAGTTCATGGAGACTAGAGTCTTACCTACAAGAAATTGGGCACACACACACACACAATTTGCTCAGAATCCTACAGGGCAGACTCTGCAGCCCACCCACCCCCCCACCCCGCCCCCAACCCCTAGTTTCAAGAACATTGTAGAGAAACCTTTTCTTTTCTTAGAGAATAAATGTTTTTTGTAAAAATTTGGTAAAAGCATAAATGCTAAAGTTGGTTTTAGCGAATGCTCATAGGGAAATGAGAAACTGGTTCTTGGAAACTGGAGGAAAAGAAGCCTTGTAATACAATGGCAGGAAACTTAGTAGCATTGAAGCTTCTAGTTGCATGGAAAGCAAGACTTGAAAACACTTTCTAAAGAATTGAAGTTGTGATTTTGTTTCTTCTTGCTGCTTATTACAAAATGCCACTAGAAAGAGAGAAATTGAAGGAAGAACTGTTAACCAAATAAGGAATAAGGACTTGAAAATTGGGGGAAATTCGTGGCATATCCTGATTGCAAAAGGAGCTAAAATTAGGAAATTCACTGTCAGGAAAATGTGTTCAGGAGTGAAAGCCAAGGGTACGTGTAGCTGGACAAACTTTTGCTAACACCTCAGAAATATCAGAAGCTCAGAGTATTAAATCACACAGAGGTTCTTTGAAGAGATTAGGCGTGTGACTCATACATCCCCTTCATCTTCTCAGCAGAAGCCAAAATAAGAAATGTCATCATCCAGGAAAGACCTGTGGAGGAGCCTCTTGTCTGAGAGAGTGAATTCCTCTGATATATACTTGAGACTCACAGGTTTCTGGGAATGTTATACCAGCAGAAATACTGAGACCTTGGACTGAAAATGACTGAAAAGGACAAATGAGAGAAGACTGCCAAACTTCAAAATTCTACAGGCAGGAAACAGGCTCATAAAACCACTCATCTGCAAAATATATTACTCTTTCTGCAAAAGGAAGTGTGTTAGTTGCTCAGTCATGTCTGACTCTTTGCAAACCCATGGACTGTAGCCTGCCAGGCTCCTCTGTGCCTGGAGTTCTTCAGGAAATAATACTGAAGTGGGTAACCATTTCCTTCTCCAAAGGATTTTCCTGACCCAGGGTTTGAACCTGGGTCTCCTGCATTACAGGCAGGTTCTTTACCATCTAAACCACTTTTCAAAAAATGAACTGTGAGCCCAGAGGGTAGGGCCACAAGCCACTGAGGATTGCCCCCACTCCTGGGAGCCTCCTGGAGAGTCAGTCTGCTGGGATTTCAGAATTCCTTCAGTTCAGTTCAGTTCAGTTCAGTCACTCAGTCATGTCCCACTCTTTGCGACCCCATGGATTGCAACACACCAGGGCTCCCTTTCCATCACCAACTCCTGGAGTATACTCAAACTCATGTTCATTGAGTCGGTGATGCCATCCAACCATCTCATCCTCTGTCAGCCGCTTCTACTCCCACCTTCAATCTTTCCAACCATCAGGGTCTTTTTCAAGGAGTCAGTTCTTCACATCAGCTGGCCAAAGTATTGGAGTTTCACCTTCAGCAACAGTCCTTCCAATGAATATTCAGGACTGATATCCTTTAGGATGGACTGGTTGGATCTCCTTTCAGTCCAAGGGACTCTAGAGTCTTCTCTCCAACACCACAGTTCAAAAGCATTAATTTTTTGGTGCTCAACTTTCTTTACAGTCAAACTCTCGCATCCATACATGATTCCTGGAAAAACCATAGCCTTGACTAGATGGACCGTTGTTGGCAAAGTAATGTCTCTGCTTTTTAATATGTTGTCTAGTTTGGTCACAGCTTTTCTTCCAAGGAGCAAGTGTCTTTTAATTTCATGCTGTAGTCACCATCTGCAGTGATTTTGGAGCCCAAAAAATAAAGTCTGCCACTGTTTCCCCTGTTTCCCCATCTATTTGTCATCAAGTGATGGGACTGGATGCCATGCTCTTAGTTTTTTTGAATGTTGACCTTTAAGCCACCTTTTTCATTCTCTTCTTTCGCCTTCATCAAGAGGCTCTTTAGTTCCTCTTCCCTCTTCCTTCTGCCTTAAGGGTGGTGTCGTTTGTATATCTGGGGTTATTGATATTTTTCCCAGCAACCTTGATTCCAGCTTGTGCTTCATCCAACCTGGCGTTTCGCTTAATGTGCTCTTCATACACTTTAAATAAGTAGGGTGACAATATACAGCTTTGACTTACTCCTTTCCCAATTTGGAACCAGTCTGTTGCTCCATGTTCAGTTCTAACTGTGGCCTCTTGACCTGCATACAGGTTTCACAGGAGGCAGGTAAGATGTTCTGGTATTCCCACCTCTTGAAGAATTTTCTGCTGTTTGTCGTGATCTACACAGTCAAATTGGAGAAGGAAATGGCAACCCACTCCAGTATTCTTGCCTGGAAAATCCCATGGATGGAGGAGCCTGGTGTGCTACAGTCCATGAGGTCGCAAAGAATCGGACACGACTGAGCGACTTCACTCACTCACACAGTCAAAAGCTTTAGCCTAGTCAATGAAGCAGAAGTCGAGGTTTTTCTGGACTTCTCTAGCTTTTTCTATGATCCAGTGGATGTTGGCCATTTGATCTCTGCCAAAGAATATTCAAACTACTGCACAATTGCAGTATCATTTCACATGATAGCAAAATAATACTCGAATTCTCTCAAGCTAGGCTTCAGTTAGCTGGAAGTTCTCTTGAACTGAGAACTTCCGGATGTGCAAGCTAGATTTAGAAAAGGGCAGAGGAACCATAGAGAGAAGGATCAGATTCCAAAAGAGGAAATTAAAAGACAGATGCAGATGTCAGCAAGGAGAAAAGATGTTAAACAGCTAGTTGATCTTAAAGTTGGAAGGAAAGGACATAGCCAAGTAATATAGGCAGCCCTGGAAGCTAGAAAAGGCAGGAAAACAGATTCTATCCTTGAGACTCCAGAAAACAATTCAAGTTTTCCAATACCTTTGTTTTAGCCTAGTGAAACTGATTTTGGATTTCTGATCTCTATAACTATATTGCATGCATGCTCAATCGTATCTGACTTTTAGACCCCATGGACTATAGCATACCAGTCTCCTCTGTCAGTGAAGATCTCTATACCTATCAGATAAGATATACTTTAAGATACGTTTACTTTGTGGCCTATAACTTTGATAAAATCACTTTTCAGATTCTAGTAACCTACTCATTGATTTCTCAATGATATCCTTTGAATACAGTCTCACTTTATCCTTCATAATATATGTTCTTTTGATCTTATTTTACTTTATTATTCTCATTTTTTTTTTTGCATTATATAGCTTCCTAGGACCTGCAGTACAAAATTGAAAAGCAGTGAGAGAAGACAGCTATGTTTTATTTCCAATTCTAAGGAAAAAAATCCTCTCATTTTTTGCCACTGCTGCTGCTCAGTTGCTTCAGTCATGTCCGACTCTGTGCGACCCCATAGACAGCAGCCCACCAGGCTCCCCTGTCCCTGGAATTCTCCAGACAAGAACACTGGAGTGGGTTGCCATTTCCTTCTCCAATACATGAAAGTGAAAAGTGAAAGTGAAGTTGCTCAGTCGTGTCCCACTCTTAGCGACCTCATGGACTGCAGCCTACAAGGCTCCTCTGCCCATGGGATTTTCCAGGCAAGAGTACTGGAGTCGGTTGCCATTGGCTTCTCCATTTTTGCCACTAAGTTAAACTAATTTTTTCATTTGATGCTTTCTATGAAGTAGAGTGGGTTATCTCCTATGCCATGAATATATGTTGAATTTTGTTATGCTTTTTCTTCATATACTGAAATCATCCTATTTTTTTTCACTTCTAGTCTGTTTATATGGTGAATTGCATTGATTCTTTACCAGTAAAAAACTAGCCTTGCTTTCCTGCATAAATTACACTTGGTCGTGATACATTTTCATTTTTATATGTTGGTGGAATCAAGTACTAATATTTTTTCAAGAGTTTTGTATCTAGACTCATGAAAGATATAGATCTGATGTTTTCTCCACTTTAGTATTCTTGGCAAGGAAATCCCATGTACAGAGGGCTACAGTTCAGGGGTGGAAATAACTTGGACACCACACCATCACAATGCTAGATTAAGCTTAGTAAAATGCTGCTGCTGCTAAGTCGCTTCAGTCGTGTCCTACTCTGTGCGACTCCATAGACGGCAGCCCACCAGGCTCCCCCGTCCCTGGGATTCTCCAGGTAAGAACAAATGAGTAGGACAGTAATTGCTCATATTCCATTTTCTGGAAGAATTTCTGTAAAGTTGGTATTATTTACTCCTTAAATGCTTAATAGAATTCACCAACAAGCCAATAGGCTTAAAAGTTTTCTTTTTGAGAAGAGTTGTAACTGCAAGTTGAAGTCCTTTAATAAAGTAGAGCTTCCTGAGTAAATTTGGAAGTTTTTTGTTTTGTTTTTATTCCCCCAACTCTAAGGAATTTTCTCATTTCATATGACCTGTCAACTGCAGTGTCCTAAATTTTTAATAATATGCCTTTATTATCCAGTTGATTTATAAGAGGTTCAGTTCTGTTCAGTTTAGTTGCTCAGTTGTGTTCGACTCTGCGACCCATGGCTGCAGCACACCAGGCCTCCCTGTCCATCACCAACTCCCGGACTTTACTCAAACTCATGTCCATTGAGTCGGTGATGCCATTCAACCATTTCATCCTCTATCATCCCTTTCTCTTCCTGCCCTCAATCTTTCCCAGCATCAGAGTCTTTTCTAATGAGTCAGTTCTTTTCATCAGGTAGCCAAAGTACTGGAGTGTCAGCTTCAACATTAGTCTTTCCAATGAACACCCAGGACTGATCTCCTTTAGGAAGGACTAGTTGGATCTCCTTGCAGTCCAAGGGACTCTCAAGAGTCTTCTCCAAAACCACAGTTCAAAAGCATCAATACTTCAGTGCTCGGCTTTTTTATAGTCCAGCTCTCATCCATACATGACTTCTGGAAAAACCATAGCCTTGACTAGATGGACCATTGTTGGCAAAGTAATGACTCTGATTTTTAATATGCTGTCTAGTTTGGTCATAACTTTTCTTCCAAGGAGCAAGTGTCTTTTAATTTCATGGTGGCAGTCACCATCTGCAGTGATTTTTTCTTTTTTTTTTACTTTATTTTACTTTACAATACTGTATTAGTTTTGCCATACATCAACATGAATCCGCCATGGGTGTACACGTGTTCCCAATCCTGGACTCCACTCCCACCTCCCTCCCCATTCCATCTCTCTGTGTCATCCCAGTGCACCAGCCCCAAGCATCCTGTATTCTGCATTGAACCTAGACTGGCAATGCATTTCTTATAAGATATTATACATGTTTCAATGCCATTCTCCCAAATCATTCCACCGTCTCCCTCTCCCACAGAGTCCAAAAGACTGTTCTATACATCTGTGTCTCTTTTGCTGTCTCGCATACAGGGTTATCATTACCATCTTTCTAAATTCTATATATATGTGTTACTATACTGTATTGGTGTTTTTCTTTCTGGCTTACTTCTCTCTGTATTTTGGAGCTCCCCAAAATAAAATCTGTCACTGTTTGCACTGTTTCCCCATCTATTTCCCAGGAAGTGATGGGACCGGATGCCATGATCTTCGTTTTCTGAATGTTGAGGCTTAAGCCACATTTTTCGCTCTCTTCTTTCACTTTCATCAAGAGGCTCTTGAGTTCTGCTTCACTTTATGCCATAAGGGTGATGTCATCTGCATATCTGAGGTTATTGATATCTCTATTGTCAGTCTTGATTCCAGCTTGTGATTCACTCAGTCCAGTGTTTCTCATGATGTACTCTGTATATAAGTTAAATAAGCAGGGTGACAATATACAGTCTTGACGTACCCTTTTTCCTATTTTAAACCAGTCTGTTGTTCTATGTCTAGTTCTAACTGTTGCTTGCTGACCTGCATACAGGTTTTTCAAGAGGCAGGTTAGGTGGTCTGGTATTCCCATTTCTTGAAGAATTTTCCACAGTTTATTGTAATCTAAACAGCAGATGGTGACTGCAGCCATGAAATTAAAAGATGCTTACTCCTTGGAAGAAAAGTTATGACCAACCTAGATAGCATATTCAAAAGCAGAGACATTACTTTGACAACAAGGTCTGTCTAGTCAAGTCTTTGATTTTCCAATGGTCATGTATGGATGGGAGAGTTGGATTGTGAAGAAAGCTGAATGCTGAAGAATCGATGCTTTTGAACTGTGGTGTTGGAGAAGACTCTTGAGAGTCCCTTGGACTGCATGGAGATCCAACCAGTCCATTCTGAAGGAGATCAGCCCTGGGATTTCTTAGGAAGGAATGATGCTAAAGTTGAAACTCCAGTACCTTGGCCAGCTCATGCGAAGAGTTGACTCATTGGAAAAGACTCTGATGCTGGGAGAGATTGGGGGCAGGAGGAAAAGGGGACGACAGAGAATGAGATGGCTGGATGCCATCACCGACACGATGGACGTGAGTTTGAGTGAACTTCGGGAGTTGGTGATGGACAGGGAGGCCTGGCGTGCTGCGATTCATGGGGCTGCAGAGAGTCGGACACGACTGAGTGACTGAACTGAACTGAATTGAACACAGTCAAAGGCTTTTTAGAACTAACACCCAAAAAAGATGTCCGTTTCATTATAGGGGACTGGAATGCTAAAGTAGGAAGTCAAGAAACACCTGGAGTAACAGGCAAATTTGGCCTTGGAATGCAGAAGGAAGCAGGGCAAAGACTAATAGAGTTTTGCCAAGAAAATGCACTGGTCATAGCAAACACCCTCTTCCAACAACACAAGAGAAGACTCTACACATGGACATCACCAGATGGACAACACCGAAATCAGATTGATTGTATTTTATGCAGCCAAAGATGCAGAAGCTCTATACAGTCAACAAAAACAAGACCAGGAGCTGACTGTGGCTCAGATCATGAACTCCTTATTACCAAATTCAGACTCAAATTGAAGAAAATACGGAAAACTGCTAGAGCATTCAGGTATGACCTAAATCAAATCCCTTATGATTATACAGTGGAAGTGAGAAATAGATTTCAGGGCCTAGATCTGATAGATAGAGTGCCTGATGAACTATGGAATAAGGTTCGTGACATTGCACAGGAGACAGGGATTAAGACCATCCCCATGGAAAAGAAATGCAAAAAAGCAAAATGGCTGTCTGGGGAAGACTTACAAATAGCTGTGACAAGCAGAGAGGCAAAAAGCAAAGGAGAAAAGGAAAGATATAAGCATCTGAATGCAGAGTTCCAAAGAATAGCAAGAAGAGATAAGAAAGCCTTCTTCAGCAATCGATGCAAAGAAATAGAGGAAAAGAACAGAATGGGAAAGACTAGAGATCTCTTTAAGAAAATTAAAGATATCAAGGGAACATTTCATGCAAAGATGGGCTTGATAAAGGACAGAAATGATATGGACCTAACAGAAGCAGAAGATATTATGAAGAAGTGGCAAAAATACACGGAAGAACTGTACAAAAAAGATCTTCACGACCCAGATAATCATCATGATGGATCACTCATCTAGAGCCAGACATCTTGGAATGTGAAGTCAAGCGGGCATTAGAAAGCATCATTTTGAACAAAGCTAGTGAAGGTGATGGAATTCCAGTTGAGCTGTTTCAAATGCTGAAAGATGATGCTGTGAAAGTGCTGCACTCAAATGCCGGCAAATTTGGAAAACTCAGCAGTGGCCACAGGACTGGAAAAGGTCAGTTTTCATTCCAATTCCAAAGAAAGGCAATGCAGAAGAATGCTCAAACTACTGTACAATTTCAGTCATCTCACAAGCTAGTAAAGTAATGCTCAAAAATCTCCAAGCCAGGCTTCGGCAATACATGAACCGTGAACTCCCTGATGTTCAAGCTGGTTTTAGAAAAAGCAGAGGAACCAGGAATCAAATTGCCAATATCTGCTGGATCATGGAAAAAGCAAGGGAGTCCCAGAAAAACATCTATTTCTGCTTTATTGACTATGCCAAAGCCTTTGGCTGTGTGGATCACAATAAACTGTGGAAAATTCTGAAAGAGATGGGAATACCAGACCACCTGACCTGCCTCTTGGGAAATCTGTATGCAGGTCAGGAAGCAACAGTTAGAACTGGACATGGAACAACAGACTGGTTCCCAAAAGGAAAAGGAGTATATCAAGGCTGTATATTGTCACCCTGCTTATTTAACTTATATGCAGAGTACATCATGAGAAACCCTGGATTGGAAGAAACACAAGCTGGAAGCAAGACTTCCATGAGAAATATCAATAACCTCAGATATGCAGATGATACCACCCTTATGGCAGAAAGTGAAGAGGAACTAAAAAGTCTCTTGATGAAAGTGAAAGAGGAGAGCGAAAAAGTGGGCTTAAAGCTCAACATTCAGAAAACGAAGATCATGACATCTGGTCCCATCACTTCATGGGAAATAGATGGGGAAACAGTGGAAACAGTGTCAGACTTTATTTTTTGGGGCTGCAAAATCACTGCAGATGGTGACTGCAGCCATGAAATTAAAAGATGCTTACTCCTTGGAAGAAAAGTTATAACCAACCTAGATAGTATATTCAAAAGCAGAGACATTACTTTGCCGACTAAAGTCCATCTAGTCAAGGCTATGGTTTTTCCTGTGGTCATGTATGGATGTGAAAGTTGGACTGTGAAGAAGGAAGAGCGCCGAAGAATTGATGCTTTTGAACTGTGGTGTTGGAGAAGACTCTTGAGAGTCCCTTGGACTGCATAGAGATCCAACCAGTCCATTCTGAAGGAGATCAACCCTGGGATTTCTTTGGAAAGAATGATGCTAAAGCTGAAACTCCAGTACTTTGGCCACCTCATGCGAAGGATTGACTCATTGGAAAAGACTCTAATGCTGAGAGGTATTGGGGGCAGCAGGAGGAGGGCACGACTGAGGATGAGATGGCTGGATGGCATCACTGACTCTATGGACGTGAGTCTGAGTGAACTCCGGGAGTTGGTGATGGACAGGGAGGCCTGGCGTGCTGCGATTCATGGGGTTGCAAAGAGTCGGACACGACTGAGCAACTGAACTGAACTGAAATAGATGTTTTTCTGGAACTCTCTTGCCCTTTTATGATCCGGCGGATGTTGGCAATTTGATCTCTGGTTCCTCTGCCTTTTCTAAAACCTGCATGAACATCTGGAATTTCACCGTTCACATATTACTGAAACCTAGTTAGGAGAATTTTGAGCATTACTTTACTAGCGTGTGAGATGAGTGCAAATGTGCAATAGTTTGAGCATTCTTTGGCATTGCCTTTCTTTGGGATTAGAATGAAAACTGACCTTTCCCAGTGCTGTAGCCACTGCTGAGTTTTCCAGATTTGCTGGCCTATTGAGTGCAGCAATTTCACAGCATCATATTTTAGGATTTGAAATAGCTCAATTGGAATTCCATCATCTCCACTAGCTTTGTTCATAGTGATGCTTTCCTAGGCCCACTTGACTTCACATTCCAGGATGTCTGGCTCTAGGTGAGTGTTCACACCATCGTGATTATCTGGGTCGTGAAAATCTTTTTTGTCAGTTCTTCTGTATTCTTGCCACCTCTTCATAATATCTTCTGCTTCTGTTAGGTCGATACCATTTCTGTCCTTTGTTGAGCCCATCTTTGCATGAAATGTTCCCTTGGTATCTCTAATTTTCTTAAAGAGATCTCTAGTCTCTCCCATTCTATTGCTTTCCTCTACATCTTTGCAGTTATCATTGAGGAAGTCTTTCTTATCTCTCCTTACCATTCTTAGGATTAGCATTCAAATGGGTGTATCTTTTCTCCTTTGCTTTTTCTTTCTCTTCTTTCACGGCTGTTGTAAGGCCTTGTCAGACCTCTATTTTCCTTTTTTGCATTTTTTTTTCTTGGGGATGGTTTTGCTCCCTGTCTCCTGTACAATGTCACAAACCTCATTCCATAGTTCATCAGGCACTCTGTCAGATCTCCGTTAAATCTATTTGTCACTTCCACTGTATAATCATAAGGGATTTGATTTAGGTCATACCTGAATTGTCTAATGGCTTTCCCCACTTTCTTCAATTTCAGACTGAATTTGGCAATAAGGAGTTCATGATCTGAGCCACATCAGCTCCCAGTCTTGTTTTTGCTGACTGTATAGAGCTTCTCCATCTTTGGTTGCCAAGAATATAATCAATCTGATTTCGATAGTGACCATCTAATGATGTCCATTTGTGGAGTATTCTCTTGTTTTGTTGGAAGAGGGTGTTTGCTATGACCAGTGCATTTTCTTCGCTAAACTCTATTAGTCTTTGCCCTGCTTCATTCCGCATTCCAAGGCCAAATTTGCCTGTTACTCCAGGTGTTTCTTGACTTCCTACTTTTGCATTCCAGTCCCCTATAATGAAAAGGACATCTTTTTTGGGTGTTAGTTCTAAAAGATCTTGTAGGTCTCCATAGAACCGTTCAACTTCAGCTTCTTCAGCATTACTGGTCAGAGCATAGACTTGGATCACCGTGATATTGAATGGTTTGCCTTGAAAATGAACAGAGTTCATTCTGTTGTTTTTGAGATTGCATCCAAGTACTGGATTTTGGACTCTTTTTGGACTATGATGACTACTTCATTTCTTCTAAGGGATTCCTGCCCACAGTAGTAGATGTAATGGCCATCTGTGTTAAATTCACCCGCTCCAGTCCATTTTAGTTTGCTGATTCCTAGAATGTTGACCCTCACTCTTGCCGTCTCCTGTTTGACCTCTTCCAATTTGCCCAGTTCACTTGGGGCTCCCCTGGTAGCTGGATCCCTGGGTTGGGAAGATCCCCTGGAGAAGGAAATGGTAATCCACTCCAGTATTCTTGCCTGGATAATCTCATGGACAGAGGAGCCTTGTAGGCTACAGTCCATGGGATCACAAAGAGTTGGACACAATTGAGTGATTTCACTTCACTTCACTTCATGGACTTAACATTCCAGATTCTTATGTAATATTGCTCTTTACAGCATTGAACCTTGCTTCTGTCACCAGTCCCATCCACAACTGGGTGTTGTTTTTGCTTTGGCTCCATGTCTTCATTCTATCCGGACTTATTTCTCCACTGGTCTCCAGTAGTATGTTGGGCACCTACTGACCTGGGGGTTTCATCTTTCAGTGTCCTATCTTTTTGCCTTTTCATATTGTTCATGGGGTTCTCAAGGCAAGAATACTGAAGTGGTTTGCCATTTCCTTCTCCAGTGGACCACATTCTGTCAGACCTCTCCGCCATGACCTGTCCATCTTGGGTGGCCCCACACAGCATGGCTTAGTTTCATTGATTTAGACAAGGCTGTGGTTGATGTGATTGGCTAGTTTTCTGTGATTATGGTTTCAGTCTGTCTGCCCTCCCATGTCCTCTCTCAGCACCTACTGTCTTACTTCGGTTTCCCTTACCTTGGACATGGGGCATCTCTTCACGGCTGCTCCAGCAAAGTGCAGTTCCTTACCTTGGCCGTGGGGTAACTCCCCCATCAGCTGCTGCTCCTGACCTTGGATGTGGGGTGTCTCTTCTCGGCTGCTCCAGCGCCTCTTTAATTCCTGATAGTGATCATTTTTATGATCTCTTCTTTATCAGTCTGGCTATATTTTCATCAATTTTATTCATCTTTTTAAAAGAAAAAGATTTTGACTTCATTGTTTTTACTCTATTGTGTTATGTGTTCTATTTTATTGTTTTCTATTCTTACATCTCTATCCTTCTGTTTGTTCTAGATTTAGTTTTCTTTTTTTCTAGCTTGTTAAACTGGAAACTTACTTAATTGATTTGTGACCTTTCTTCTTTTCTTATATAAGCATAAAATGCCATAAGCCATTCACTAAGAACTGTCTTAGCTCAGATGATAATGAATCTGCCTGCAATGCAGGTGACCCCAGTTCAATTCCTGGGTCAGGGAGATGCCCTGGAGAAGGGATAGGCTGGCTACCCATTCCAGTATTCTTAGGCTTCTCCGGTGGCTCAGATGGTAAAGAATCCACGTGCAGTGCAGGAAACTTGAGTCCAATCCCTGGGTTAGGAAGATCCCCTGGAGGAGGGCATGGCAACCCACTCCAGAATTCTTGCCTGGAAAATCCCCATGGACAGAAGAGCCTGGTGGGCTGTAGTCTTTGGGGTCACAGAGTCAGAGTGGTTAAGCACAAGCACTGTCTACACTTTGGATCTGAGTGAGATTTTTCACTCATTCATTTTTATTTCATTGCAGAGGGTTGGTGTTTTTGTTTGTTTGCTTAGATTTTTTTTTTAATTTTACCTGTAACTTATTTTTTTGTTTTGATTCATGGGTTATTAAGAAGTACGTTTGTGAATTTATAAATATTTGAGATTTCTTTCCATCATCTTTCTGTTATTGATTCTAGTTCAATTCTGACATGATCAGAGAACATGGTTTATATAATTTTAATTCTTTTGAATTTGTTAATACTTGTTTTATAGCCCAGAATATGTTATGTATTAGCAAATGTCGCTTGTGTACTGGAAACAAATGTTTTTCACTTTTGTCATATAGCATGTTCCATTAATTAGTTATGTTAATTTCCTTGATAATATTATCTTCTATAACCATACTGACATTTTAAATCTACTTGTTCTATCAGTTTCTATAAATTATTATTAACCTACTATAATTGGGATTATTCCACTTCTTATTTCAGTCCTGTCAGTTTTTGCTTCATGTGTTTTGAAGCTGTTATTAGTTATTTACATTTAGGTTTTTTGTTGTCATTTTCTTAGTAAGTTCAATCATGTTTGAGACAAAAGAAGTAGAAAATGATGAGACAGAAATAGTATTTATTTGGCAGGGTTGTTTTTTTTTTTAAATTTCTTTAAAATTATTTGGAGTTCAATATTCTGTCAAATGACACAGTGAAATTTATTTTACTTGCCAGGATGCAGTTCATTTTGCAAGTTAATTCCCACTAAGTTATGAATGGCACAGAGGAAGAAGCAGTAAAGTTCATTGAGATATCTCTGAACAGGTTTCCTTCTCAGTCAGGCTTCATTTGAAAATTCTCCATGCATAAACTGGCTTTACTGTTCACAACATAAATCTAGGTTGATGGGGATGGCTGAAAATAGCACTTGTTTCAAGAAAAATGTATATAATCTTAAGTTCTAACATCTGAGACACTAGAAAGCACTGAAGAAGGGAATCAGTAAGTAAACTCTGGGTTAACACTGTGCAACGCAGGGCATTTTTCAGCCTTTACAGATAATCTTTGTTCTCTTTTTTCGTCATATGTAGAACCTTCTCTGCCACACAGTATTTTATTTATTGTGTGAAAAGCTTCAAAGGCAACCTGGTCGATTTTATTCCCAGGAGATTATTTCACCATCTGCTCAAGCAGTAAAACTCATAGCACTTGGCAAATACCAGTCTCAGGCTATGTCTACACAGTGCCAGTGAAGGATTTCAAAAGAGAGATTTCATGACACTTTGATAATTATTTTGGGTTATGAAGTAGGAGAATTTAACTGGAATATTTTCTGACCCCCATTTGTAATTGTTAATAATCCTGGTAATAAATATTAACTGAATTTTGACTTCTAATGAAATTATCTGATTAGAGTTATGAGAAACCTTACCCTGAATAAGAGTTTCCCAGATGGAGCTAGTGGTAAAGAACCTTCCTGCCAAAGCAGGAGTCATGAGATGTGGATTCTATCCCTGGGTCACAAACACCAAGGAGAAGGGCATGGTAACCCACTCCAGTATTCTTGCCTAGAGAATCCCATGGACAGAGAAGCCTCGTGGGCTACAGTCCATAGGGTTGCAAAAAGTCAGACACAACTGAGGCAGCTTAGCCCCTACACACCCTGAATAAAATTTATGTATATAGAATAATCCCCTTATATGAATTTCATTCTCTTACTTTATTGCCTAACAAATATTGATTGAGCACTCCTTTTGTATTAGGCACAATTCTGAACACTGAGATACTGAAAAAAAATTGATTTTAAAAATTAAATAAATAAAAAGTGCCTTCTCTTACATTATAATGTCAGTGATAACTGCTAAGAGACTAAATGTGATGAAGATATACTTTTGAAAGATGGTCAGGAAAAGTTTCTCTAAGGAGGTGACATTTTAACAGAGACATGAATAAAGTAAGAGTGAACAAGGCAGTTTATCTAGGTAAAAATCACCTTAAGCAAAAGGAACAGCTGGTTCAGCATCCCTGAGGCAGGAACAAGCAAGGAGGCCAGTGTGCCTCAAGCAGACACATGGGTAAGGAAAGAGTGATAAGGGATAAACTCTAAGAAGGTGAAAGGAGCAGGGGTCAGATCATGTGGTATTTATTGCATTTTATTCCAAATGTAATGGAAGATCACTAGAGAATTTCAGCAGGAAAGTCGTTGATCAGGCAGTTTTTAAAAGGGTGCAAAAGTAAGCAGACTGTATGTGGGTGGGCATGGAGGGGAAGTCAAAAGACTAGCCAGGAAGACACTGCACAGATCCAAGTGAGAGAGGGAGGCGGCCTAGAACAGGCCACAAAGCAAATAAATGAGGAGCAGCAGGATTTCTGATCTCTTTTGAAGACCTTTTGCTAATGGATCAAATGTCTTTACATCTCTCTCCAGTATTACCAGGTCAACACTGGGTGAATTGTTGGGCCAATGATGGAAACCAGGAAAGTATAAAAGGCTCAAATTTGAATAAATCAAAAGTGATATCTTTATTTACATCTAAATGAGATGTTCATCAAACCATTTGTAGAAATTCATATTTTGGGAATACATGTCAAAGCCATTGAAACAAATTTGGGAGCCACCAGCATATAGATAGTATTTAAAGTCATGAAAATGGAGAGAAAATGAGATTTGAGGTTGGAGCCTTGGGTTAATCTATTTTTGGTACCCAGAACCCCATGAACAGTATGAAAAGGCAAAATGATAGGATACTGAAAGAGGAACTCCCCAGGTCATTAGGTGCCCAATATGCTACTGGAGATCAGTGGAGAAGTAACTCCAGAAAGAATGAAGGGATGAAGCCAAAGCAAAAACAAGAACCAGCTGTGGATGTGACTGGTGATAGAAGCAAGATCCGATGCTGTAAAGAGCAATATTGCATAGGAACCTGGAATGTCAGGTCCATGAATCAAGGCAAATTGGAAGTATTCAAACAGGAGATGGCAAGAGTGAACGTCAACATTCTTAAGGGATCAGCGAACTAAAATGGACTGGAATGGGTGAATTTAACTCAGATGACCATTATATCTACTACTGCAGGCAGGAATCCCTCAGAAGAAATGGAGTAGCCATCCTGGTCAACAAGAGTCCAAAACGCAGTACTTGGATGCAGTCTCAAAAATGACAGAATGGTCTCTGTTCATCTCCAAGGCAAACCATTCAATATCACAATTATCCAAGTCTATGCCCCAACCAGTAATGCTGAAGAAGCTGAAGTTGAACGGTTTTATGGAGACCTACAAGATCTTTTAGAACTAACACCCAAAAAAGATGTCCTTTTCATTATAGGGGACTGGAATGCTAAAGTAGGAAGTCAAGAAACACCTGGAGTAACAGGCAAATTTGGCCTTGGAATGCAGAAGGAAGCAGGACAAAGACTAATAGAGTTTTGCCAAGAAAATGCACTGGTCATAGCAAACACCCTCTTCCAACAACACAAGAGAAGACTCTACACATGGACATCACCAGATGGTCAACAACAAAATCAGATTGGGCTCAGATCATGAACTCCTTATTACCAAATTCAGACTCAAATTGAAGAAAGCAGGGAAAATCACTAGACAACTTAAGTATGACCTAAATCAAACCCCTTATGATTGTACAGTGGAAGTGAGAAATAGATTTAAGGGCCTAGATCTGATAGATAGAGTGCCTGATGAACTATGGAATGAAGTTCATGACACTGTACAGGACACAGGGATCAAGACCATCGCCATGGAAAAGAAATGCAAAAAAGCAAAATGGCTGTCTGGGAAGGCCTTACAAATAGCTGTGACAAGAAGAGAGGTGAAAAGCAAAGGAGAAAAGGAAAGATATAAGCATTTGAATGCAGAGTTCCAAAGAATAGCAAGAAGAGATAAGAAAGCCTTCTTCAGCAATCTATGCAAAGAATAGAGGAAAAGAACAGAATGGGCAAGACTAGAGATCTCTTTAAGAAAATTAGAGATACCAAGGGAACATTTCATGCAAAGATGGGCTCAATAAAGGACAGAAATGGTATGGACCTAACAGAAGCAGAAGATATTAAGAAGAGGTGGCAAGAACACACAGAACTGTACAAAAAAGATCTTCACGACCCAGATAATCATGATGATGTGATCACTCACCTAGAGCCAGACATCCTGGAATGTGAAGTCAAGTGGGCATTAGAAAGCATCACTACGAACAAAGCTAGTGGAGGTGATGGAATTCCAGTTGAGCTGTTTCAAATGCTGAAAGATGATGCTGTGAAAGTGCTGCACTCAATATGCTGGCAAATTTGGAAAACTCAGCAGTGGCCACAGGACTGGAAAAGGTCAGTTTTCATTCCAATTCCAAAGAAAGGCAATGACAAAGAATGCTCAAACTACCACACAATTGCACTCATTCACATGCTAGTAAAGTAATGCTCAAAATTCTCCAAGCCAGGCTTCAGCAATACGTGAACCGTGAACTCCCTGATGTTCAAGCTGGTTTTAGGAAAGGCAGAAGAACCAGGGATCAAATTGCCAACATTTGCTGGATCATGGAAAAAGCAAGAGGGTTCCAGAAAAAACATCTATTTCTGCTTTATTGACTATGCCAAAGCCTTTGACTGTGTGGATCACAATAAACTGTGGAAAATTCTGAAAGAGATGGGAATACCAGACCACCTAACCTGCCTCTTGAGAAATCTGTATGCAGGTCAGGAAGCAACAGTTAGAACTGGACATGGAACAACAGACTGGTTCCAAATAGGAAAAGGAGTACGTCAAGGCTGTATATTGTCACTGTGCTTATTTAACTTATATGGAGAGTACATCATGAGAAACACTGGGCTGGAAAAACACAAGCTGGAATCAAGATTGCCAGGAGAAATATCAATAACCTCAGATATGCAGATGACACCACCCTTATGGCAGAAAATGAAGAGGAACTAAAAAGCCTCTTGATGAAAGTGAAAGAGGAGAGCGAAAAAGTTGGCTTAAAGCTCAACATTCAGAAAACGAAGATCATGGCATCCGGTCCCATCAGTTCATGGGAAATAGATGGGGAAACAGTGTCAGACTTTATTTTTTGGGTCTCCACAATCACTGCAGATCATGACTACAGCCATGAAATTATAAGACGCTTACTCCTTGGAAGAAAGTTGTGACCAACCTAGATAGTATATTCAAAAGCAGAGACATTACTTTGCCGACTAAGGTCCATCTAGTCAGGACTATGGTTTTTCCTGTGGTCATGTATGGATGTGAGTGTTGGGACTGTGAAGAAAGCTGAGTGCTGAAGAATCGATGCTTTTGAACTGTGGTTGTTGGAGAAGAGTCTTGAGAGTCCCTTGGACTGCAAGGAGATCCAACCAGTCCATTCTGAAGGAGATCAACCCTGGGATTTATTTGGAAGGAATGATGCTAAAGCTGAAGCTCCAGTGCTTTGGCCACCTCATGCGAAGAGTTAACTCATTGGAAAAGACTCTGATGCTGGGAGGTATTGGGGGCAAAAGAAGAAGGGGACGACTGAGGATGAGATGGCTGGATGGCATCACTGACTCGATGGACATGAGTCTGAGTGAACTCCGGGATATGGTGATGGACAGGGAGGCCTGGTGTGCTGCGATTCATGGGGTCGCGGAGAGCCAGACACAACTGAGCAACGGAACTGAACTGGTGTACTCTGTCACAGAGATCAAAGAGAAACTATTGCGGCAGAATGAAAAGAAGAATGTGTGGTCCCTTGGAAGCCTAGGAACAAACATGTTTCAAAAAACAAGAGAAAGATATCAGTTCTGTGCATTTGTTTCTTAATGCTTTCACTCATTTTATCCCAGTCTTAATCACTATAAGTAGGAAGAAATAAGCACATTTTATCTACTGAAGAGCTAGAAAATGAAGTTGAAATAAAAACAGAAAACTCATGAAAAATATAGTATTACAGATACTATTTTCTAAT
The DNA here is from genome assembly GCF_023091745.1 of Budorcas taxicolor. NCBI lineage: Eukaryota > Metazoa > Chordata > Mammalia > Artiodactyla > Bovidae > Budorcas > Budorcas taxicolor. The sequence continues at coordinate 47,572,148 of NC_068914.1, read as the reverse complement.
CATAATACCTGGGATATACAAAAGCGCACCCCATTTTCTTTTTTATATGATAGAACCTGAGGGTAGGCCCTCAGATGAGCAACACATATATGAATATATATCTACCTTCGTTGCTATGTTCGATGGCAATGACAGGATCATTTTCTTTTTTTCCCCCATTTCCAGATTACCAGTGATGTGGGTAACCTATATATTTAGAAATGAAACATTCACCAAGAAACTAAAATAACTATATTGAATTCCATTCCAAATGACCTATTCTTAGCTGATTAAAGGGGGGAAAAGCACTCGAGTTTCATCTTTTATGTAAAATCATGTGTATGTATTGGTGCTTATATTACTCCCTGACTGTAACTTGATAGTATCTTCATCTACATAGAGCATAGGGAACATTCTATTTCTTTTTCTCTGATGTTAAAAAAGCCAAAACTAGTATATCCCCCTGATAAACACACTGTCTTTCTATCCTCACAGAAGCCAGTCTGCACAAGTTAATTGCTTGGACCTGACAGAGCAGGGCAAAGCAATAATAAATGGGGTGTACTGGGTTGTAGAATGAACAGATGTGAGTTTTCTGCTCCACTGTACGATGAATTAATTCTCTATCTCTCCATTTATATACTGTGGTCACCACCAAAGAACTATGTTTAAAGACTCTATGGTAAAGCACTCTTCATAAGGTCTCTGGTGACATCTAAAATTTCTCCTTTAAGATATAGTCCTTTTCTACGGTGCTGGGGAGGAGGGACTTTTACTTGCAATGCCACTGAAATATGATTTTTGTTTCTGGTTGCTCTAAAAAACTCTTGCTCACAGACCTACTGCCTGAAGAAACTAGAATTGTGCATTTACCTATAACTTTGTCCCTATGAAAAATGTAGTTGAAATAGATTTTGTAATAAATTTTGATATTTTATTTTTTATCTGACTCAAAGAATGCACATATTTAAGCTCCTAGAAATGTAGCACTAGCTTGGGTTCAGAAGACTGATCCATGAAAAAAAGTGTTTTTAATTTATTAATATATTTTTTGGGGGGTCACAGATTTCATTATTCAAGCTAAATGCCATGCAAACCTCACCTGTATCTATTGCTTCTCTGAGCACAGACCAACCACTAGATGATGAAAATCTTCTGAGACTCTACCACTAGACGGAATTTGTTGTTGTTTAGTCTTTGAGTCGTGTCTAACTCTTGTGACCCAAGGACTGTAGCCAGCCAGGCTCCTCTGGCCATGGAATTTCCCAGGCAAGAACACTGGGATGGGTTGTTATTCACTTCTCCAGGGGATCTTCCTGACCCAAGGATTGAACCTGGGTCTCCTGCATTGCAGGCAGATGTTTTACCATCTGAGCCTTGAGGGAAGGCCGCATTGAATAATGGAAAATTTTAACTCCAATCCTAATAATCATTGAACATCCACAACAGAAAATTGACTTCATTAAAATTTATATACTGTACTTGGCTCTTTTTTCTTTTTTGTGTGTGATCAAATTTAACATGATGTTAACATGGCATAGTAAAAATGTGTATATAAATATTCTACATAATCATCCTACAAATATTAGAAATTTCAATAAATATTTAATTTTGTTTATTTTCCTCATATATGTCATTATATTTCCCAAAAAAAAGCTTCAGAGAGTTATTTTTACTGTTCTCTAATCCAAAAGGTCTCTAGAGCCAGACACACTGTAGTGTAGGAAGCTTCCACACAGAGTTATGCCAAATTCTTTTAATATTCAACTCAGACTTTTCACGATCATTTGCCAAATAATTCTAAGGCAGAAATAAAATTAAAATAAGACAAAATAAATTAATTTTTAAAAGATAAAGTTAGTTCTTCTGCACTTTCAGGTAGACAGGAAAATGTCCGATATTCTTAAAACTCAAATTCCGTAATTCCAAGAGACAGGGTAGATGAGCTCATGTTCCAATGAAATGGAGGTCAGGCAAAATGTGGACTTTTTGTCTAGGCATTGGCATTTAATGTAAAAAGGAAACTGTAAGCAGCAAAGTCATTGGCAAGCTTGACTTATGAAATCTGAAACCTCATTGGGTGAGGAAGCATCTCATGTGGAAAATCTGCTAAAGAGGCTTAATTAAAATCTCAGAGCATTTATATATATTCTTAGTAAAAACAAGAATAAGCCTTTGCATTGCACATATCTTTTATTTTTAATTTTTTTGAATGTGTTTTTATGAAAATTCCATTCTTGAATGCAGTTAGCATCATTGTCACACAAATATATCATGCACATTGCTGCTTCCACATTCTGCTCTCATGCCCCATCATACGAAAAGTTGGGGCATGCTAAGTCAGCCCTAAAATGAGAGAGAGGAAAACAAGAAGGTCAGTAATGGAACGATTACATGTTTAAGAACAGATGCTAGACTGTATGACAGACTTGGAGTTGAGACTTAGCTCAACTACTTCCTAGTAGTATGTTCTTGAGAAAATTATTTAATTTCCCTAAACTCTTTCCTCATTGGTAAAATGGCGATAATAATATTTTAACATCTCAGTTCAGTCCCTCTTGAATCTGTGCACAATGTTAACCCAAGACTTTGTTCCATTTGGGGATGAGAATTGAGACCATTCCTGCTCTAAGGAGAGGTTATTGTTCAGTTCAGTTCAGTTCAGTCGCTTAGGCATGTCTGACGCTTTGCGACCCCATGAATCGCAGCAGACCAGGCATCCCTGTCCATCGCCAACACCCGGAGTTCACTCAGACTCACATCCATCGAGTCAGTGATGCCATCCAGCCATCTCATCCTCTGTCGTCCCCTTCTCCTCCTGCCCCCAATCCTTCCCAGCATCAGAGTCTTTTCCAATGAGTTAACTCTTCGCATGAGGTGGCCAAAGTACTGGAGTTTCAGCTTTAGCATCATTCCTTCCAAAGAAATCCCAGGGCTGATCTCCTTCAGAATGGACTGGTTGGAACTCCTTGCAGTCCAAGGGACTCTCAAGACTCTTCTCCAACACCACAGTTGAAAAGCATCAATTCTTTGGTGCTCTGACTTCACAGTCCAACTCTCACATCCATACATGATCACAGGAAAAACCATAGCCTTGACTAGACAGACCTTAGTCAGCAGAGTAATGTCTCTGCTTTTGAATATACTATGTAGGTTGGTCATAACTTTTCTTCCAAAGAGTAAGCATCTTTTAATTTCATGACTGCAGTCATCATCTGCAGTGATTTTGCAGCCCAAAAAATAAAATCTGACACTGTTTCCACTGTTTGCCCATCTATTTCCCATGAACTGATGGGACCAGATGCCATGATCTTCGTTTTCTGAATGTTGAGCTTTAAGCCAACTTTTTCACTCTCCTCTTTCACTTCCATCAAGAGACTTTTTAGTTACTCTTCACTTTCTGCCATAAGGTTGGTATCATCTGCATATCTGAGGTTGTTGATATTTCTCCCAAAAATCTTGATTCCAGCTTGTGCTACTTCCAGTCCAGCTTGTGCTTCTTCCATTTCTCATGATGTACTCTCCATATAAGTTAAATAAGCAGGGTGACAATATACAGCCTTGATGTACTCCTTTTCCTATTTGGAACCAGTCTCCTGTTCCATGTCCAGTTCTAACTGTTGCTTCCTGACCTGCATACAGATTTCTCAAGAGGCAGGTTAGGTGGTCTGGTATTCCCATCTCTTTCAGAATTTTCCACAGTTTATTGTGATCCACACAGTCAAAGGCTTTGGCATAGTCAATAAAGCAGGAATAGATGTTTTACTGGAACTCTCTTGCTTTTTCGATGATCCACCAGATGTTGGCAATTTGATCTCTGGTTCCTCTGCCCTTTCTAAAACCAGCTTGAACATCAGGGAGTTCACGGTTCACATATTGCTGAAGCCTGGCTTGGAGAATTTTGAGCATTACTTTACTAGCATGTGAATGAGTGCAATTGTGTGGTAGTTTGAGCATTCTTTGTCATTGCCTTTCTTTGGAATTGGAATGAAAACTGACCTTTTCCAGTCCTGTGGCCACTGCTGAGTTCTCCAAATTTGCCAGCATATTGAGTGCAGCACTTTCACAGCATCATCTTTCAGGATTTGAAACAGCTCAACTGAATTTCCATCACCTCCACTAGCTTTGTTCGTAGTGATGCTTTCTAATGCCCACTTGACTTCGCATTCCAGGATGTCTGGCTCTAGGTGAGTGATCACATCATCATGATTATCTGGGTCGTGAAGATCTTTTTTGTACAGTTCTGTGTGTTCTTGCCACCTCTTCTTAATATCTTCTGCTTCTGTTAGGTCCATACCATTTCTGTCCTTTATTGAGCCCATCTTTGCATGAAATGTTCCCTTGGTATCTCTAATTTTCTTAAAGAGATCTCTAGTCTTGCCCATTCTGTTCTTTTCCTCTATTCTTTGCATTGATCGTTGAAGAAGGCTTTCTTATCTCTTCTTCCTATGCTTTGGAACTCTGCATTCAAATGCTTATATCTTTCCTTTTCTCCTTTGCTTTTCACTTCTCTTCTTGTCACAGCTATTTGCAAGACCTCCCCAGACAGCCATTTTTGCTTCTTTGCATTTCTTTTCCATGGAGATGGTCTTGATCCCTGTTTCCTGTACAATGTCACGAACCTCATTCCATAGTTCATCAGGCATACTTAAGTTGTCTACTGATTTTCCCTGCTTTCTTCAATTTGAGTCTGAATTTGGTAATAAGGAGTTCATGTTCTGAGCCACAGTGAGCTCTTGGTCTTGTTTTTGTTGACTGTATAGAGCTTCTCCATCTTTGGCTGCAAAGAATATAATCAATCTGATTTTGTTGTTGACCATCTGGTGATGTCCATGTGTAGAGTCTTCTCTTGTGTTGTTGGAAGAGGGTGTTTGCTATGACCAGTGCATTTTCTTGGCAAAACTCTATTAGTCTTTGTCCTGCTTCATTCCACATTCCAAGGCCAAATTTGCCTGTTACTCCAGGTGTTTCTTGACTTCCTACTTTAGCATTCCAGTCCCCTATAATGAAAAGGACATCTTTTTTGGGTGTTAGTTCTAAAAGATCTTGTAGGTCTCCATAAAACCGTTCAACTTCAGCTTCTTCAGCATTACTGGTTGGGGCATAGACTTGGATAATTGTGATATTGAATGGTTTGCCTTGGAGATGAACAGAGACCATTCTGTCATTTTTGAGACTGCATCCAAGTACTGCGTTTTGGACTCTTGTTGACCAGGATGGCTACTCCATTTCTTCTGAGGGATTCCTGCCTGCAGTAGTAGATATAATGGTCATCTGAGTTAAATTCACCCATTCCAGTCCATTTTAGTTTGCTGATCCCTTAAGAATGTTGACGTTCACTCTTGCCATCTCCTGTTTGAATACTTCCAATTTGCCTTGATTCATGGACCTGACATTCCAGGTTCCTATGCAATATTGCTCTTTACAGCATCGGATCTTGCTTCTATCACCAGTCACATCCACAGCTGGTTCTTGTTTTTGCTTTGGCTTCATCCCTTCATTCTTTCTGGAGTTACTTCTCCACTGATCTCCAGTAGCATATTGGGCACCTAATGACCTGGGGAGTTCCTCTTTCAGTATCCTATCATTTTGCCTTCTCATACTGTTCATGGGATTCTCAAGGCAAGAAAGAATACTGAAGTGGTTTGCCATTCCCTTCTCCAGTGGACTACATTCTGTCAGACCTCTTCACTATGACCCGCCCGTCTTGGGTTGCCCCGCTGGCATGGCTTGGTTTCATTGAGTTAGAAGAGGCTGTGATCCTAGTGTGATTAGATTGACTAGTTTTCTGTGAGTGTAGTTTCAGTGTGTCTGCCTTGTTTCCCTCTTGCAACACCAACCATCTTACTTGGGTTTCTCTTACCTTGGGTGTGGGGTATCTCTTCACAGCTGCTCCAGCAAAGCACCACCGCTGCTCCTTACCTTGGATGAGGGGTATCTCCTTTCTGCCACCCTTCCTGACCTTCAACGTGGGTTAGCTCCTCCAGGCCATCCTCCACCTGCACAGCCACTGCTCCTTGGGTTGCTCCTCCCAGCCAGTGTCCCTGGCCGTGGGCGTGGGGTGGCTCCTCAGGGCCACCGTCCCTGGCCTCGGGCCTGAGGTGGCGTCTCGTGGCCGCCCCTGACCTCGGACGTGGGGTGTCTCCTCCTGGCCGCCACTGACCTCGGACGCTGGGTAGCTCCTCTTGGTCACTGCCCCTGAACTCGGACGCACGGTAACTCCTCTCAGCTGCGCTTAGTGCGCCCGGTCGCAGCTGCCCGCGCTTAGTGGTTAGTGGTTATCATTAGAAGATGCAAAAAACTAATGGTCAATGATTGCTTTTTTGGCTTTAAAAACTCCCAGTCTAGGTTAAAGTTGGAAAAAAAAAAAAAAAACAAATGCAACACCCCAGCTCTTTTTAACCTTCTCTGGCAATCTCCCCACCACTCACTTGGATTCTATGTCTCTGAGCTGGGGAGAGTGAGAGAAAATTGGGAGGAAATAAAATTGAAGCTTGAAATCTTAGCAGTTTGATATGGAGGTGCTGAAACTGAGGTAGGACACAGCCCTTTAAAACTGAGAAAAGTTGAGGATATTTGATGCCTACTTTCTGGATGAGCTCTGACAGTCCTGCAGATGTGCCCCAGGTCACTGTGATGTAGGTGCCAAGTGAATCAGGGTGACTGCCCAGGATTTCAGGAGCAGAGAATATCTGATGGGGATCCAGTCAACTGCAGTCTCAGGAAGGTTCAGGAAATAGCCAACCTTACCGGAAGGCAGAAGAATCACATAAAATTAATCTTTAATTCAATGGAAATATGCATTCACAAATAGCTTGTACCGAGTGGCAAGAAACCACTGAAACAAATGCCAGTGGATATGCAAACAAACAATTATGTGTCTCCCTGAATGCCAGCACAGGACAGATCGAGACCAAGAAGTGGAGTTCTCTCCCTACCAATACTACAGAGTTTTTATAAGCCCTGAATCTTAGAATCAACTTCAGGAATTGGGAACGCAAGGAGAAATCATTCTATATTTAACTTTAGACTTGAAATAATTTCAAAATATCTAAGTTTCCCTAGAATGAACTGATTCTATTGCAAATTCTATTCCTGGACAGAATTGGCAATCAAGATAAAAATTAAGTTCAGATAGGAGAAAATTAAATTATTTTTCTGTTTTCTGAAGTAAAGTTTTCTGAACATTGGACTTTTTAGTCTGTGAAAATATTGTGTGTTCTATATATGCAGTTCTTTTGACTACACAGAAGAGGTTTTATTTCCATCTAGTAAAAGATGTATCAGAGAGCATATCTCATTAGCCTAACATGCATCCAGATACTGTGGCTACAGTTAGGGTGACTGCTGCCGGGTGTATGGTGGGCTCTAGTTATTCACACAAGTAAGTAGTCAAGTAGTTCTCAGACATCAAGGTGCATACAGAGTGTGTTAAAATTGCCCTATGCCTCGGAGATTCTGCTTCCTTAATATTTGAAGGTTTTACATGGTGTCTAAGTTATTTGGATACTGGTTAAGCTATCTAGCAACACTGGTTTCAGTTAAAAGAAAGAAAAAAAAAAGAGGAGAGAGAGAAAAGGACTGAGCATGTGAGTGGATATGTAAATAATTATATGTATACTAAATAGTTATTAGGTAGCAGCATTATAATCTTATCTGTAAAGAAAGAGATACTCAGTTGTAATATTAAGGAGAACATAAATAGTTAAGTTTGAACAATTGGATTGCCTTCTAAATTTATCTATTGTTGTTCAGGCAGTGATGACCATAAACCAGCCATCATGAAAGGAATACAAAACTTATTAAAACAATTGTAAAGTGCAAGCATCAATACAACATATAAATCTATAGCAATAGTATTTATTTTACAAGTAAATCACAAGAAAATATGTGTTGACTAAACGAATATAGAGAAACTTTTAAAATGAATTTAAGAACCTAAACTAGCAGCTTAGCAGACAAAACAAAGCAGTTTACTAGCTGAATAAAGGATGGATGTGCCATCTCACAATTCGACAGAACTTAGCTTTTGTGGCACTGGTTGCAAGAGGGTTCATTAAAATGTTTACCAGCAAGAAGCAAAGTAACCATGGCAAGACCCTGCCACCTCCACCATGTCTTCTCCTCTAATCTCTCACCTTTTATCGGAACAGATTTATTTATTTATTTTTGCAGGCCAAGTAAAATCACAGACTTTGTTAGCATATTAAATGAAAAATTTTACACTGAAAATCTTCCAACCCTAGAAAACCCTGAGTCTCAGGCAAACCAGAATAGTTGGTCACTCTATTTGCAAGAGAAAAGATTGCTTGTCTTATAAATATTCTATTCAGAAGATGATGAAGACCTTTGTAATAGGAATCATATTTTGAATCATGTTCATCAGATATTCATTTGCCTTTTTGAGCACAAGACTTTCCATTGGTCTGCTCAAAGCATTCACCTATCTTGGGCATGGCAGTTCTTCACATCATGTGACCAAGGTATCGGAGCTTCAGTTTTCACCATCAGTCCTTCCAATGAATGTTCAAGGTTGAGTTCCTTTAGATTTAATTTGATCTGATCTCCTTGAAGTCCAAGGGGCTCCCAAGAGTCTTATCCAACACCACAGTTCAAAAGCATCAATTCTTCAGCACTCAGCTTTCTTTATGGTCCAGTTCTCACATCCATACATGACTACTGGAAAAACCATACCTTTGACTATACAGACCTTTGTTGGCAAAGTAATGTCTCTGCTTTTTAATATGCTGTCTAGTTTGGTCATAGCTTTTCTTCCAAGGAGCAAGTGTCTTTTAATTTCATGGCTGCAGTCACCATCTGCAGTGATTTTGGAGCCAAGAAAACAAAGTCTGTCACTATTTCCATTGTTTCCTCATCTATTTGCCATGAAGTGATGGGACCGGATGCCATGATCTTAGTTTTTTGAATGTTGAGTTTTAAGCCAGATTTTTTATTTGCCTCTTTCACTTTCATCAAGAGCCCCTGTAGTTCCTCTTTCTTTCTGCCATAAGAGTGGTGTCATCTACGTATCAGAGGTTATTGATATTTCTCCTTGTAGATGTATTTACCAGTATATATCATGATATTTAATATATAGTAAGTGTGACAGTAAAAATATTTACCAACCAATATGGCATGGCTGGGGCTTCCCTGATATGTCAGCTTGTAAAAATTTGCCTGCAATGCAGGAGACCCTGGTTCAATTCCTGGATTGGGAAGATCCCCTGGAGAAGGCATAGGCTCCCCACTACAGTATCATTGGGCTTCCCTGGTAGCTCAGAATTCCCTGGTAAAGAATTTGCCTGCAATATGGGAGACCTGGATTCTTTCCCAGGGTTGAGAAGTTCCCCGGATGAGAGCATAGCAACCCACTCCAGTATTCTTGCCTGGAGAATCCCATGGACAGAGGTGCCTGGTGGGCTACAGTTCATGGGGTTACAAAGAGTCAGACACCTCTGAGTGACTAAGCACAGTATAGGGCATGGTTACTGCTGGCCAAAGTGATGCAGAGTGGTTGACAGGTTGAGAATTTCTCAAAAAGTTGGAATTTGAGATGAGACCCAAAGAATGAAAAGGACCCAGCTATGGAAAAATATGTAAGACATAAGGTCAAAAATGTAAACCAGATCAGTCTACTGATACTTTGGTAATAAACTATATGGTGAAAGAATCAGAAGAAGAGTTAATATATGTATATGTAGAACTGAATCACTGTGCAGTACATCTGAAACTAATACAACATTGTAAATACTCCAATTTTTTTAAAAAATAATAATAATAATAAAAATAAAACCCCTGCAATACATTAGTAAGTGTACTTGACAGAGGATATCCACTGTGTTTTTTGAATAACCATGTACAAATTGAATCATCTTAAAGATTTTTAGTGAGTCTCATTTTTTAAAGCATTTTGATTATTATTATAAAAATAGAAATCTTCCAGCAAACAAAAGCCCAGGTCCAGACGGCTTCACAGCTGAATTCTACAAAAATTTAGAGAAGAGCTAACACCTATCCTACTCAAACTCTTCCAGAAAATTGCAGAGGAAGGGAAACTTCCAAACTCATTCTATGGGGCCACCATCACCCTAATACCAAAACCTGACAAAGACGCCACAAAAAAAGAAAACTACAGGCCAATATCACTGATGAACATAGATGCAAAAATCCTCAACAAAATTCTAGCAATCAGAATCCAACAACACATTAAAAAGATCATACACTATGATCAAGTGGGCTTTATCCCAGGGATGCAAGGATTCTTCAATATCCACAAATCAATCAATGTAATTCACTGCATTAACAAATTGAAAAATAAAAGCCATATGATTATCTCAATAGATGCAGAGAAGGCCTTTGACAAAATTCAACATCCATTTATGATAAAAACTCTCCAGAAAGCAGGAATAGAAGGAACATACCTCAACATAATAAAAGCTATACATCACAAACCCACAGCAAACATATCCTCAATGGTGAAAAACTGAAAGCATTTCCCCTAAAGTCAGGAACAAGACAAGGGTGCCCACTTTCACTGCTACTATTCAACATAGTTCTGGAAGTTTTGGCCACAGCAATCAGAGCAGAAAAAGAAATAAAAGGAATCCAACTTGGAAAAGAAGAAGTAAAACTCTCACTGTTTGCAAATGACATGATCCTCTACATAGAAAACCCTAAAGACTCCACCAGAAAATTACTAGAGCTAATCAATGAATATAGTAAAGTTGCAGGATATAAAATCAACACACAGAAATCCCTAGCATTCCTATACACTAATAATGAGAAAGTAGAAAAAGAAATTAAGGAAACAATTCCATTCACCATTGCAACGAAAAGAATAAAATACTTAGGAATATATCTACCTAAAGAAACTAAAGACCTATATATAGAAAACTATAAAACACTGATGCAAGAAATCAGAGGACACTAATAGATGGAGAAATATACCATCTGCATGGATCAGAAAAATCAATATAGCGAAAATGAGTACACTACCCAAAGCAATCTACAGATTCAATGCAATCCCTATCAAGCTACCAGTGGTATTTTTCAGAGAACTAGAATAAATAATTTCAAGATTTGTATGGAAATACAAAAAACCTCGAATAGCCAAAGCAATCTTGAGAAAGAAGAATGGAACTGGAGGAATCAACTTGCCTGACTTCAGGCTCTACTACAAAGCTACAGTCATCAAGACAGTATGGTACTGGCTCAAAGACAGGAATATAGATCAATGGAACAAAATAGAAAGCCCTGAGATAAATCCACACACCTATGGACACCTTATCTTCGACAAAGGAGGCAAGAATATTCAATGGAGTAAAGACAATCTCTTTAACAAATGGTGCTGGGAAAACTGGTCAACCACTTGTAAAAGAATGAAACTAGATCACTTTCTAACACCACACACAAAAATAAACTCAAATTGGATTAAAGATCTAAACGTAAGACCAGAAACAATAAAACTCCTAGAGGAGAACATAGGCAAAACACTCTCCGACATAAATCACAGCAGGATCCTCTATGATCCACCTCCCAGAATTCTGGAAATAAAAGCAAAAATAAATAAATGGGATCTAATTAAAATTAAAAGCTTCTGCACAACAAAGGAAAATATAAGCAAGGTGAAAAGACAGCCTTCTGAATGGGAGAAAATAATAGCAAATGAAGCAACTGACAAACAACTAATCTCAAAAATATACAGGCAACTTATGCAGCTCAATTCCAGAAAAATAAACGACCCAAAAAATGGGCCAAAGAACTAAATAGACATTTCTCCAAAGAAGACATACAGATGGCTAACAAACACATGAAAAGATGCTCAACATCACTCATTATTAGAGAAATGCAAATCAAAACCACAATGAGGTACCACTTCACACCAGTCAGAATGACTGTGATCCAAAAGTCTGCAAGCAATAAATGCTGGAGAGGGTGTGGAGAAAAGGGAACCCTCTTACACTCTTGGTGGGAATGCAAACTAGTACAGCCACTATGGAGAACAGTGTGGAGATTCCTTAAAAAATTGCAAATAGAACTGCCCTATGACCCAGCAATCCCACTGCTGGGCATACACACCGAGGAAACCAGAACTGAAAGAGACACATGTATCCCAGTGTTCATTGCAGCACTGTTTATAACAGCCAGGACATGGAAACAACCTAGATCATCAGCAGATGAATGGATAAGAAAGCTGTGATACCTATACACAATGGAGTATTACTCAGCCATTAAAAAGAATACATTTGAATCAGTTCTAATGAGAGGGATGAAACTGGAGCCCATTATACAGAGTGAAGTAAGCCAGAAAGAAAAACACCAATACAGTATACTGACGCATATATATGGAATTTAGAAAGATGGTAATGATAACCTTGTATGCAAGACAGCAAAAGAGACACAGATGTATAGAATGGACTTTTGGACTCAGAGGGAGAGGGAGAGGGTGGGATGATTTGGGAGAATGGCACTGAAACATGTATACTATCATGTAAGAAATGAATCGCCAGTCTATGTTCGATACAGGATACACTATGCTTGGGGCTGGTGCACGGGGATGATCCAGAGAGATGATATGGGGTGAGAGGTGGGAGGTGGGTTCAGGATTGGGAACTCATGTTCACCCGTGGCGGATTCATGCCAATGTATGGCAAAACCAATACTGTATTGTAAAGTAAAATAAAGTAAAAATTTAAAAAAAAAAAAAAAAAGATTCTTTCCGGGGGAAAAAAAAAGACTATTAGGCTATTGAAAGGAATATGCTTTTATTTGTAAGTTAGCGGGGAAAACTTTGAAAGATTTTGAGCAGAAAATGACACGATTAAAGTTGCTTTCTAAAAAGAGCACACTCCTCCCCGCCGCTTTGGCCACTAGCACATGGTGTGTGTGTCACGGGCTCAGTAGTGTCTGACTCTCTGCGACCCCGTGGATTGTAACTCGCCAGGCTCCACTGTCCATGGGATTCTCCAGGCAAGAATACTGGAGTGGATTGCCATTTCCTTCTCCAGAGGATCTTCCCAACCCAGGGATCAAACCCAGGTTTACCGCTTTGCAGGCAGATTCTTTACCGTCTGAGCATGTATTAATAATAACCAGGATGAGATGGTTGGATGGTATCACTGACTCAGTGAACATTAAGTTCAGTTCAGTTCAGTTCAGTCACTCAGTCGTCTGAGCAATTTTGGGAGATAGAGGAGGAGAGGGAAGGCTGGCATGCTGCAGTTCTCAGAGTAACAAAGAGTCGGACACAACTTAGTGACTGAACAACGACAAGGCTGCCTTGCTAGGAGTGTATGGAGGGAACCCCTCACAATACTTCTCTCAACCCACCCTCCTAGTAGTGTCCCCACACGGCCTCCTGAATGAACCCAGATTAGTTACCCTGCTGCTGGCTCTCTCGCTCCTGACAGTCCTACTCTTTAGGAAAGTCCTTTTTAGTTCAGTATGAACTTGCTTCACTTCTGAATGTATTAACATCAGGTCTTCTTAGCTGATCTTCTGAATATATTCATGAGGGGTCTTCTTAGTCCCCACTTCTTGGAGGAGAAGTTTTAGTACAACTACATGGAAGGATGTAGCCTAGATTGTGGCAGAGCTAGAAACAAAATGAACAGGTACTCTCTCCCCATCATTCTTTCACATGCCTTCCAATTTAATGCAGTGTTTCGATGATGCCGTATTTTTTGGCTAGTATCTAAATCACACAGCTTTTCTGATACAGAATGGTCAGCACATTTTCCCCAAAGGGTTTGTGTTTAATGACCACTTGCAGCTGGGTAGCATGTCTGCCAGTTTGGGACTATGTGTATTCCTCCCGATTCATTTTTAGCCTGGAGCAATACCTTTAAGGAATTGTCCTGCTCTGGCAATGCATGCGTAGGTCTGCATGATAGAAATATCTGCTTCATATCCAGTGCTTGCCAACTTAGTTCCCTAAACTGCCCTATTTGTCACTGGTACATCTCATTCCTCTCTGCTTCTTGGCCTCTTTTTTTTTTTTTTTCATTCTCTGATGATAATGGTGAGGATGATGATATTTACAATGATGATATGATGATAACCACAGCCACACGTGTGCCGCCAGTGTTTTCTCCGTGCCAGGCATGGTGATGGCTGCCTAGCACATAATATCTCAAATAATCCATTCAACAGTTTGGAAACTTGAGTATAATTTTAAGCTCATTTTAGAGAGAAGAAATGCAAGACTTACAGCCTAGAAGATCACATAGCTTGTGAGAAGTGAACCCATACTTAACATTCAGAACGTTCTGACATGAAAGCCCATGGTCCTGCCAACCCATTCCTTCTTGGACTACTGAGGATTCTTGTTTCTCCTAGCTACAACTGACAACAACTGAATGTGTTCATTGATTCACTTGGGTAGTAATGCTTCCAGTCTAGCTTGTCTTGGGAAAAATCTTCCCAGTGTACTGCCCCTAAGTAAAAAATACAGATCTGTGGTTTTGCTTCTGTGACTCACCCAGAATGTGTCTTACTGTGCTTTTCTTACTTGGAGCAACTCAGAATGGCTCACAGATCAAGTGGAGGCAATGTTATGAAAACTTCATAATGTGTACAAACTGAGTTATTATTAAATTACTTTGGAGGGGCCAAAAGAGGTTTTTATCAGGGGCAAGAAGTATATAGTTTGCTTGATTAATACCCACACTATTTCTCAAAAAGTAGTTAAGGCCATTAGAAATATAACTTCAACTCAACTTCATGTTCTTTAACAGCTTTAAAAATAATTACAGCATATTAATTGAAAATAAATTTATATTAAGTAATATTATTTGGATTTGTACTTGCTCAGATGTAAATTATAGTTGTATTGCTTAGCCAAAAAGCACTTAATAATTTTGTAAAAATCTGTTTTATTTTTCTAATCATAATGTGTCAAATAGTGAAAGTGTTTTGAAAGTATCAAAATATTCTGATAGGATATTTTGGATTTGCCTACCACTTGTATTTTATTTGAATATGAAAAAAGTCTTTCTTGTAAGTTCTCCTCCTAAAAACTATGATAAAAAGAATATTCACATTTTAATTTCCACAGATGATTTGAATTTCTTTTCTGTTTTATTCTTATTTAATCTGCTTTTCATAATTGGTCTTCTTCTTCTTTTTTTTTTTTTTTTTTGCTTACCTATTTGTCATAGAATGGCACGTCAAGGCTGTTAATGATTCTTAAACAGCAGGTAGTATGTATTTTCTGACCAACTTTCTAATAGATGCAGACTTTGATGAATAAGATAGAAATATTTTTAAAAGTACAAGTATTCAGACATTTTATGTACCCTCACAGTATCCCAACTAAGCAATTACATCATTCCAAGCAGGCATAATTCTTTAAACAATATTGCACTCTCAGAACAGTAAATGGTTAAATAATACTCAAGACTAACTTTTCTTGTTTTTAGAGAAGATTATCTCTGCCTCTTTATATATGCATACTCAAAGGAAAAAACAAACCTAGGTGTTCTTGTCCTCAAGAATTCCTGTGTAAATAACTAGATGAAATTTGTTCAGTGATAGCTCTTTATTTACAAATAAATAAGTTTAAAATATGCTAACTAGTGAAAAAATTACTAGTAATTTTTTAAGATAATTTAGTCTCAATTTTAATGGGAATAGTATATTTTGATTGCATGTCTGAAAAATGTATTTAAAGTGTTTTCACTATTCTGTAAACTGAATCTACTTTCTGACTGATTTTCTTCCATTATTTTATATTCTAAGGCATAGAATACAATAAATGAATTACAAAAAGTATTCCCTTTCTATTTCTTTTTGTATATTTGGACATTTTTTAAAGACTTTATAGTTGAAGACATATTAGTATGAGTGTGATAGCTTTTTAAAAAAAATGTGGGGCATTTTGAAAGTACTTGTTAAAGTTTAAGATAGGAAAGGTGGAGTGATAGTTATTAATTTTTTGTTCATATATTAATATTGTGCTAATCTTATTACTGGGCTTCCCAGGTGGCACAGTGGTAAAGAATTTGCTGGCCAATGCTGGAGGCTCAAGAGATGCAGGTTCCTGCCATAAGTCAGGAAGATTCCCCTGGAGTAGGACATGGCAACCCATTCCAGCATTGTTACCTGGAAAATTCCATAGACAGAGGAGCCCTGGAAGGCTACCCTCTATGGGGTCTCAAAGGGTCAGACACAATGGAACTGCTGAGCACAGCACAATCTTGCTATTAATTCATAGAATTTACACAAAATCCAATGGAATGGAGTTTGCTCATTTTACTGACACAGAAAAGGTAACTCAGAATTTCCTAAGTGTGCAATTCAAATATAGCTTAGTTTTAATTGTATAAATGGGGACATAAAATTAAAGCGATTTTCTTTCCTCTGGAATAACGCTGATTTTTGGATAAGTAGTGACTTGGATATGTTTACTTTTGTTATTTGCTAGTGTACACGTGTGAAAAGATGGTACTGAACTTTTTTATTAAGTACATTATATTGGCACTTTTTCACATAACATTTCAATTTTCCAAGAAAGCTGATGTACATAAAAAATATTAAGTGGAAAAGTATCTAATGAATGCCTACCTCTCAACATGAGTTTGGTTCAAAAACATTCAGTTAAGCAAGTCTATGGTTAAAATATGCTACTGGAGATCAGTGGATAAATAACTCCAGAAAGAATGAAGGGATGAAGCCAAAGAAAAAACAATACCCAGTTGTAGATGTGACTGGTGATAGAAGCAAGGTCCAATACTGTAAAGAGCAATATTGCATAGGAACCTGGAATGTCAGGTCCATGAATCAAGGCAAATTGGAAGTGGTCAAACAAGAGATGGCAAGAGTGAACATCAACATTCTAGGAATCGGCAAACTAAAATGGACTGGAATGGGTGAATTTAACTCAGATGACCATTATACCTACTACTGTGGGCAGAAATCCCTCAGAAGAAATGGTGTAGCCATCATGGTCAACAAAAGAGTCCAAAATGCAGTGATTGGATGCAGTCTCAAAAACAACAGAATGATCTCTGTTCATCTCCAAGGCAAACCATTCAATATCACAGTAATCCAAGTCTATGCCCCAACCAGTAATGCTGAAGAAGCTGAAGATGAACGGTTCTATGAAGACCTACAAGACCTTTTAGAACTAATACCCCAAAAAGATGTCCTTCTCATTATAGGGGACTGGAATGCAAAAGCAGGAGGTAAGAAACACCTGGAGTAACAGGCAAATTTGGCCTTGGAATATGGGATGAAGCAGGGTAAGGACTAATAGAGTTTTGCCAAGAATATGTCATGGCAAACCACCTCTTCCAACAACACAAGAGAAGACTCTACACTGGATATCACCAGATGGTCAACACCGAAATCAGATTGATTATATTCTTTGCAGCCAAAGATGGAGAAGCTCTATACAGTCAACAAAAACAAGACCAGGAGCTGACTGTGGCTTAGATCATGAACTCCTCTTTACCAGATTCAGACTCAAATTGAAGAAAGTAGGGAAAACCCCTAGACCATTCAGGTATAACCTAAATGAAATCCCTTATGATTATACAGTGGAAGTGAGAAATAGATTTAAGGGACTAGATCTGATAGATAGAGTGCCTGATGAACTATGGAATGAGGTTCATGACATTGTACAGGAGACAGGGATCAAGACCATCCCCATGGAAAAGAAAATGCAAAAAAGCAAAATGGCTGTCTGGGGAGGCCTTACAAATAGCTGTGGAAAGAAGAGAAGTGAAAAGCAAAGGAGAAAAGGAAAGCTATAAGCATCTGAATGCAGAGTTCCAAAGAATAGCAAGAAGAGATAAGAAAGCCTTCCTCAGAGATCAATGCAAAGAAATAGAGGGAAAGAACAGAATGGGAAAGACTAGAGATCTCTTCAAGAAAATTAGAGATACCAAGGGAACATTTCATGCAAAGATGGGCTCAATAAAGAACATCAATGGTATGGACCTAACAGAAGCAGAAGATATTAAGAAGAGGTGGCAAGAATACACGGAAGAACTGTACAAAAAAGATCTTTAAGACCCAGATAATCATGATGGTGCGATCACTAATCTAGAGCCAGACATCCTTGAATGTGAAGTCAAGTGGGCCTTAGAAAGCATCACTATGAACAAAGCTAGTGGAGGTGATGGAAATCCAGTTGAGCTGTTTCAAATCCTGAAAGATGATGCTGTGAAAGTGCTGCACTCAATATGCCAGCAAATTTGGAAAACTCAGCAGTGGCCACAGGACTGGAAAAAGTCAGTTTTCATTCCAATCCCAAAGAAAGGCAATGCCAAAGAATGCTCAAACTACCGCACAATCGTACTCATCTCACATGCTAGTAAAGTAATGCTCAAAACTCTCCAAGCCACGCTTCAGCAATACGTGACCTGTGAACTTTCTGATGTTTAAGCTGGTTTTAGAAAAGGCAGAGGAACCAGAGATCAAATTGCCAACATCCACTGGATCATGGAATAAGCAGAGAGAAAAACAACTATTCTTGCTTTATTGACTATGCCAAAGCCTTTGACTGTGTGAGTCACAATAATGTGTGGAAAATTCTGAAAGAGATGGGAATACCAGACCACCTGACCTGCCTCTTGAGAAACCTATATACAGGTCAGGAAGCAACAGTTAGAACTGAACATGGAACAACAGACTGGTTCCAAATGGGAAAAAGAGTATGTCAAGGCTGTATATTGTCACCCTGCTTATTTAACTTCTATGCAGAGTACATCATGAGAAATGCTGGTCTGGAAAAACACATGCTGGAATCAAGACTGCAGGGAGAAATATCAATAACCTCAGATATGCAGATGACACCACCCTGATGGCAGAAAGTGAAGAGGAGTTAAAAAGCCTCTTGATGAAAGTGACAGAGGAGAGTGAAAAAGTTGGCTTAAAGCTCAACATTCAGAAAACGAATGGAATACGGTCCCATCACTTCATGGGAAATAGATGAGGAAACAGTGGAAACAATGTCAGACTTTATTTTGGGGGTCTCCAAAATCACTGCAGATGGTGATTGCAGCCATGAAATTAAAAAATGCCTACTCCTTGGAAGGAGGGTTATGACCAACTTAATTAGCATATTGAAAAGCAGAGACATTACTGTGCCAACAAAGGTCTGTTTAGTCAAGGCTATGGTTTTTCCAGTGCTTATGTATGGATGTGAGAGTTGGACCCGAAGAAAGCTGAGCACCAAAGAATCAATGCTTTTGAACTGTGGTGTTGGAGAAGACTCTTGAGAGTCCCTTGGACTGCAAGGAGATCCAACCAGTCCATTCTGAAGGAGATCAGCCCTGGGATTTCTTTGGAAGGAATAATGCTAAAGCTGATACTCCAGTACTTTGGCCATCTCATGCGAAGAGTTGACTCATTGGAAAAGACCCTGATGCTGGGAGGGATTGGGGGCAGGAGAAGAAGGGGATGAACGGAGGATGAGATGGCTGGTTGGCATCACTGACTGGATGGACGTGAGTCTGAGTGAACTCCGGGAGTTGGTGATGGACAGGGAGGCCTGGCGTGCTGCGATTCATGGGGTCGCAAAGAGTCGGACATGACTGAGCAACTGAACTGAATTGACGGTTAAAATTAAAAAGAAAATTGTGTCTATTTCCACTATTTTTTTTTCCTGAAATCCTCATAATGAGCGTGCCAAGATGGTTTTTATCACTTTTCTCAGTTTTTATACACATCATTCGATTTATTTTTCTTGAGGGCTCATGCTACTTTACATCATAGTTGTTTCCAATTATCTAAATACTCATTTTTATGAACCAAATTGATAAGTTTGTCTTCCCTGTGGTCTACTGGAAAATTTTAACTCTTAATCATTAGTGTTGGTAGCAAAGGTTTCACTACAGACAGTGAAATGCTGCTCAGATGATTGGAGTGGCTTCTGGAGACTGAATATCATTCCACTGTGCCGCTTGCTGCCATTAATGTATTTGCACAAATAAACTCAGGCTAAAATAAATGTCATGGGGAGATAAGAAAGGTAATAGAAATTACTAAAAAATCAGTGAAAGTGTCTGTTAATATTTAGTATATGTGATGTATATGGACTCTGGATTCAAACTTTCTGGACTTGAGTTCCAGCACCACCACTTACAAATTGAGCAAGGCCCTTAACGTCTCTGAGCCTAGTCAATACATGAGAAAACTATTAGCACCTACTTTATAGATACCACGGACTGTCGTAGGTATCAGTGATGGAACAACAAAGCATAATTTGTGACAGCATGGAACTCACATGAAGGAAGAGATAATGAGGAAGTAAAGCTATAATTTGCCGTGGGGTTATATGAACAGACATGATGGAAATTAAAGACTAGAGTGAAAGTACAGGAAGATGGGGAGGCTGTCAACGTTTTATAAAAGGTGCTCAGAGAAGAGCTCACTAAGAAGATGGTAGCTAAAGGAAGCCATAGAGCAAGTCATGTAGATATTCTGGGGAAAAACATCATTCTATGTAAACAATTGGACTCAAACGTCTGAACCAGCAAAATGTGTTCAGTTCAGTTCAGTTGCTCAGTCGTATCTGACTCTTTGTGACCACATGGACTGCTGGACACCAGGCTTCCCTGTCCATCACCAACTTCCGGAGCTTGCTCAAACTCATGCCCATCAAGTCGGTGATGCCGTCCAACCGTCTCATCCTCTGTTATCCCCTTCTCCCCCTCTGTCATCCCCTTCTCCCCCTGTCTTCAATCTTTCTCAGCATCAGGGTCTTTTCCAAGGAGTTAGTTCTTCACATCAGGTGCCCGAAGTATTGGAGCTTCAGCTTCAGCATCAGTCCTTCTAATGAATATTCAGGACTGATTTCCTTTAGGATGGACTGGTTGGATCTCCTTGCAGGCCTAAGGGACTCTCAAGAGGTTTCTCCAACACCACAGCTCAAAAGCATCAATTCTTTGGTGCGCAGCTTTCTTCATAGTCCAACTCTCACATCCATACATGACTACTGGAAAAACCATAGCCTTGACTAGATGGACCTTTGTTGACAAAGTAATGTCTCTGCATTTCAAAATGCTGTCTAGGTTGGTCAACGCTTTTCTTCCAAGGAGCAGGCATCTTAATTTCATGGTTGCAGTCACCATCTGCCAGAGAAGGCAATGGCACTCCACTCCAGTACTCTTGCCTGGAAAATCCCATGGACGGAGGAGCCTGGAAGGCTGCAGTCCATAGGGTCGCTGACGGTCGGACACGACTGAACGACTTCACTTCCACTTCTCACTTTCATGCATTGGAGAAGGAAATGGCAACCCACTCCAGTGTTCTTGCCTGGAGAATTCCAGGGACGGTGGAGCCTGATGGGCTGCCATCTATGGGGTCGCACAGAGTCAGACACGACTGAAGTGACTTAGCAACAAAGTCACCATCTGCAGTGATTTTGGAAACAAACTGGAAAATTCTTCAAGAGATGGTAATACCAGACCACCTTACCTGCCTCCTGAGAAATCTGTATGCAGGTCAAGAAGCAACAGCTAGAACCGGACATGGAACAACAGTTCAGTTCAGTTGCTCAGTCATGTCCAACTCTTTGTGACCCCATGGACTGCTGCACACCAGACTTCTCTATCCAACATCAACTCCCAGAGCTTGCTCACACTCATGTCCACTGAGTCAGTGATGCCATCCAGCCATCTCATCCTCTGTCAGCCCCTTCTCCTGCCTTAAATCTTTCCCAGCATCAGGGTCTTTTCCAAGGAGTCAGTTCTTCGCATCAGGTGGGTGAAGTATTGGAGTTTCAGCTTCAGAATCAGCCCTTCCAATGAATATTCAGGACTAATTTCCTTTAGGATTGACTGATTGGATCTCCTTGAAGTCCAAGGGACTCTCAAGAGTGTTCTCCAACACCAAATTCTTCGATGCTCAGCTTGCTTTACAGTCCAACTCTCACATCCATACATGACTACTGGATAAACGATAGCTTTGACTAGACAGAATTTTGTTGGCAAAGTAACATCTCTAAGTATGTCAAGGCTGTATATTATCACACTGCTTATTTAACTTATATGCAGAGTACATCATGAGAAATGCCAGGTTGTATGAAGCACAAACTGGAATCAAGATTGCTGGGAGATATCAACAACCTCAGATATGCAGATGACATCACTCTTATGGCAGAAAGTGAAGAAGAACTAAAGAACCTCTTGATGAAAGTGAAAGAGGAGAGTGAAAAAGTGGCTTAAAACTCAACATTCAAAAAACAAAGATCGTGGCATCTGGTCCCATGATTTCATGGCAAATACATGGGGAAACAATGGACACAGTGACAGGCTTTATTTTCTTGGGCTCCAAAATCAATGCAGATTGTGACTGCAGCCATGAAATTTAAAGAACATGTGCAGTGTGTACAAATAAAAGCAGAGAAGCCAATGAGCATCAGCAAAGTGAAGCAGCAAAAGTGGCAGGGAAGGTGAATTTCAAGAGGTAGGAAGCAAGAGGTGGAAAAGTAGCAAACCATCCAGGGCCCTGAGTGATGATAAGGACTTTATTACCGTGGGTGAAATGAGGAGCCATTGGAGGATTTTGCATAAAGCAATGATATAAACTTGTTTATGTTTTAAAAATAGCAGTGGCTGATCTGTTGAAAAAGACTGTAGGAGAGAAAGAGTGGAAACATAAAGATGACTCAAAAACAAAATAATTGTAGCTCCAACTAATTCAGTAACACATTGGACATATCAGATTCCAGATAAAATTAGAAAATAGACCTAAATGAAATTACTAACATGTTGACTGTTATGGTAGGATAGATAGAAATATTTTGCCTCAGCATCTTGGAGGGAAGAAATTGTCATCTGCTGGGATGGTGAAGATTAGAAGAGGAACATTTGGGGTTGGGAAGAGAGGTTTTTGTTGTTTTTCAGTCACTCAGTCATGTCCAACTCTGTGACCCCATGGGCTGCAGCACACAAGACTTCCCTGTCCCTCACCATCTCCCAGAGCTTTCCCAAGTTCACTTCCTTTAAGTCAGTGATGCCATCCAACCATCTCATCCTCTGTCTCCCTCTTCTCCTTCTGCCTTCAATCTTTCCCAGCATCAGTCTTTTCCCATGAGCTGGCTGTTCACATCAAGTGGAAAAATTACTGGAGTTTCAGCTGGGCTTCCCTGGTGACTCAGATGGTAAAGAAAGGAGATTAAGGGCATGATATATTACAAATATCCACTGGTTGCCTACAAGAGCCTTAAGTTTGGTAAGAGAAGGAGGTATAAATTTGGAATTCATCAGGGTAGAACTATAACCTGCACTCATGACACTGAATAACATCTTGTGAGTTATTAATGTTGATAGTTAATAAGTCTAAGAACTGAGCTTTAAGGCATTCTAACTGAAGTTAGAGAAGATCAGAAATGGCTACAAATCTCCAGAGGATTAAGGAAGAAAATATTCCACATGTTGTTGATAGATGAGTAACGGGAAGTGATCACTGAACTTGGTAACATGATTGTTGAGTTAACAAGAGGAATTTTGGTAAAAGAGTGGGAATTAAAATCCTATTGGAGTGGGCTCAAGAGGGAGGAACAAGAGAGATAACTCAGCCAATCTTTTCAAGAAATTTTGCTCCAATGGAAAAAGGGAAAGTAGCTAAAGGAGCATGCATGATCAAGAATTATTTTTTAAACTCAGAGATTGTAGTGAACATTAAATGGAATAAAACATATAATTGAATAGAGCCTGACATGTAAGAGCTCAATAAATATTAACTATTATTCAGTTCAGTTCAGTTCAATTCAGTCCCTCAGTCATGTCCGACTCTTTGCGACCCCATGAATCGCAGCACGCCAGGCCTCCCTGTCCATCACCAACTCCCAGAGTTCACTCAGACTCATGTCCGTCGAGTCAGTGATGCCATCCAGCCATCTCATCCTCGGTCGTCCCCTTCTTCTCCTGCCCCCAATCCCTCCCAGCATCAGGGTCTTTTCCAATGAGTCAACTCTTCTCATGAGGTGGCCAAAGTACTGGAGTTTCAGCTTTAGCATCATTCCTTCCAAAGAAATCTCAGGGTTGATCTCCTTCAGAATGGACTGGTTGGATATTATTATATACTAATAGGAATTTTTTCCCATAATAACAGTAAAAAGTCAACTCTTCCTGTCCTTTTCCTTCACAGTCTCTAAATAACTAAACAATTCTAGGATCATAGGAATCTTCAGAAGACAGAATCGCCTTGACTGGCGATTGAATAAGTCACCTGATTGGGGGACAAGGAAATATGTTAAAATATAACTCAAGCTCATGAGTTATCAGATAATCCAAGCTCTATATTTTTGCCTTATATTTCAAACTTGGCTGCATTTGACAGTTACCACCTCCTTCTTCATGAAGCTCTCAGCTATCTTGATTTCTGTGACAACTTGTTACTGGTTTTTCTGCCTCACCAAACACTTCTCTAAACTGTCTTGTTCCTTTCTAAGTGTGTGCATTTTTTCCAAGATACTGTCTTCACTTTTGATTTCTTCTCTCTCCCTCAATGGTCTCAATATCCATAGGTGCCTCATTTGAATATGTTCAAACATGAAAACTTTTTTTTAACCCTTTTCACAGTTAGTTACAGTTGAAACCATTATCATCTTATCTGATGTCTACCAAAAACTCCTAAAAAATTCTATTTTAACATGGTCTCCTTTTCACTTTTTTGTTTGTTTGTTTGTTTTTAAGTTTTTTTTGAAGTACAGTTGATTCACAATATTGTGTTAATTTCTGCTGTACAGTAAATTGAATCAGTTATATATTTATGTATATGCTCTTTTTTAGATTCTTTCCCCATATAAGTCATTAGAGAGTATTGAGTAGAGTTTCCTGTAATATACAGTAGGTATTTATTGGTTTTCTGTTATACATAAGTAGTGTGTATATTGGAGAAGGCAATAGCACCCCACTCCCATGGGCGGAGGAGCCTGGTAGGCTGCAGTCCATGGGGTCGCTAAGTCGGACATGACTGAGCAACTTCACTTTCACCTTTCACTTTCATGCATTGGAGAAGGAAATGGCAACCCACTCCAGTGTTCTTGCCTAGAGAATCCCAGGGATGGGGGAGCCTATAGGCTGCCGTCTATGGGGTCGCATAGAGTCTGACACGACTGAAGCGACTTCAGCAGCAGCAGCAGCAGCAGCAGCAGTGTGTATATGTTAACCCCAATCTCCCAATTTGTCTCCCCCCGTCTTTCCCTTTGGTAACCATAGTTTGTCTTCTATATACATGACTAGATTTCTGTTTTGTAAATAAGTTCATTTGTAACTTTTTTTTAGATTCCACATATATGCAATAACATATGACATTTGTCTTTGTCTGACTTCACTTGATATGCTAATCTCAATTCCTTCTACTGCTGTTTGTCTCTCCCACATGTATGTTTCAGGCATGATCCTCTCTTCTGAGTATTAGGCTCACAATGACATCTCCACTTGAATGCCTAGTCACCATCTCAAATGTAACATGTCCAAACTTGCTATTCCTCAAGGTTTCCCATCACAGAAAGACATCTCTGTTCATTCATTACTAAAGTCATTAATTCTAGTCACCCTTGAGTATTCTACTTTTCTAGCATCCCACCTCCAATTTAGCACATCTTTCAATTCTCCTATCAGATTGTATCCTGAGTCATATCTGAACCACTCCCCAGCAGTTCCACTGCCAGTATCATTATTTTTTCTCTAGATTACTGAAATCTCCTCTGTGGAAAGTATTATTTTTGTTTAAAAAATATTTATTTCTCCCTACTTGTGCATACAAAGACCCACATGTCACCTGCTTGACATGTGATTTGCCTTAGCAAGTAAAATATATGCATGTGATTTGTTTCATTTTCAGATAAAGTCACTTAATCACCACTGCTGACTCAATAGATCATTTTTTTCTCCTTTCTTTAGCAATTATAGAAGCCCTTGTTGACATGGAGGGGCCATGAAATTGATGATATTTTCATCAATTGATGATGTGGGAGTTGCCTCAACCCACAGCACACTTTGCACATGTTACTATCCAGCCTGATCAACATGACCTCCAAACCATCTCCTTGGTATGCTCTTGCTTCTACATCCCTCCAGACTATTTTTCACAAAGCTACCAATTTTTCTTTCAGTGCACAAAACATTGTATCTGTCCTCTGTTTCAAGCCTTTTAATAGCTTCCCATAAGACTGAATAAAATCCAAAGTGATTACCAACACCCACCATGGCCCTATATATATCTGTTTTGGTGTCTCCTAACTGTCTGAAGTTTGCATTTCTGGCCCATATGGGGACTGAACCCACAACCTTGGTGTTATCAGCACCACGGTCTAACCAACTGAGCTAACCAGCCACCTAACATGAAAGTTGGACCATAGATAAGGCTGAGCGCCAAAGAATTGATGCTCTCAAATTGTGGTGCTGAAGACTCTTGAGAGTCTTGGACTGCAAGGAGATCAAACCAGTCTATCCTAAAGGAGATCAGTCCTGAATATTCATTGGAAGGACTGATCTGAAGTTAAAGCTCCAATACTTTGGCCACCTGACGCAAAGAGCCAACTCATTGGAAAGGACCCTGATGCTGGGAAAGACTGAGGGCAGGAGGAGAAGGGGGTGGCAGAGGCTGAAATGGTTGGATGGCATCACTGACACAGTGGAGGTGGGTTTGAGCAAGCTCTGGGAGATGGTGAAGGGCAGGGAGCTGACATGCTGCGGTCCATGGGGTCGCAGAGACAGACATGACTGAGCGACTGTGTGAACAACAGCTGTCTCAAGTCTTTTCATAATTCCTCCCCACTCACTATTTCTCTACTCCAGATATGCTGGACTTCTTTAATTTCTCAAATATGAGTAGTATGCTCCTGCTGGAGCCAAAAGCAAATGCTGCCCCCCTTCCTCTTGTCATCTATTCTCTGATCAGTGCCTCCACTCACAAAGTGAAAGTGTGAAAGTCTTAGTTGCTCAGTCGTGTCTAACTCTTTGTGGCCCCATGGACTGTAGCCCACCAAGTTCCTCTGTCCATGGGATTCTCCAGGCAAGAATACTGGAGTGGCTTACCATTCTCTTCTCCAGGGGATCTTTCCGACCGAGGGATAGAACCCAGGTCTTAAGCATTGCAGGCAGATTCTTTACCATCTGAACCACCAGGAAGGCCACCCATAAAACTTAACTGAAACTCAGCTGGTAAAGTAGTCTGGGAAATGCCCTTTGTAGCCATCTGGTTTTAATAATACAGAGAAGAAAAATAGTAAGTGTGGGGCTAAGAGCCAATAAACTATCCAGTGCCCTTGGCATAATATAAATTGCATAATAAATATTTACTGAGAAGGCAAAATGAATATGTCCTCCTCAAAGTTTTTCCTATTAATCAGTACCTGCTCATAAGATTATGAAAATTACAGAGAGGCATAGCTAAGGGCAATGGAGGTGGTGATCTGAGAATTATATAAAGAGTAGGTGTGATTTTCCTGAAAACTCACATGTTAAGCAAACCAATACAATGAGACTCTCTTCTTATAGATAAATGTTACATTAAAGCATCTCACTAACACTTGCATTCAAACTCCCCTCCTGGAAAAATGAGATACAGTGCTAGCCAAAGCCTGGAGTCATGGGATCCAAATCTGGCAGAGATGACAGGGTTGACACGGGAGTGACAGTGCATGAATAGAGGCAGTTCTAAATAATGACAACCAGGGAGAAAGCTGGAGAAACACCAAGCTGACGTTAAAACCGAAGCATCAATTTAATGAAACTGGGTAGTGAGGCAGAAAATGGGAACCAGGCAACAGGATAGGAACTAGTCACCGAGGGATAGAGAAAAGGCTCCGAATAAAGGCTGGGAGGCAAAGCACGCAGAGCTCCTGTAGTTCTGGAGCACAAGTCGGCAGAGATTTTTGAGCAGAGGCTTTCTTACTACCCTCTATGTGGGAAGAAACCTTCCAGACATACTGTAAGAGCAGTAGAGGAGCAGATGAAATTTAATTTATCATTACTCTGTTAAGTTCCAGGCACTATGATAAGCATCTTACATGAGTGCATTATCTAATTTTCCATTCATAAAAACCCCCAAAGTCATGCACGATCTCAGTTTTACAATTGAGAATAATGAGACCCAGAGAGGTTAAGTCACTTTTCCCAAGTCATGCAGTCCAGGAAGGACTGGAGACAAAGTCAAACAAGGGCCTAAATAAGTTCAGGCATGACTGAACTTATCCAGCAGTTTTATCAACTGATTAGTTTCTGGCATCAAATATATTAAATACATAAGACACATCCACAGAAAAAGAGCATTTTATCAGTAATTCAAAATATACCTTTAACTGCCTTTAGAACATGTATGGTGAACAGATTTACCTTGCCAATTATTTCCTATATTAATATTATCATGCATTTTTGTCCTCAGCAGCATGTTCTAAGTGAAGAAAGAAGGCAGAAGGCTGGAGCACAAGGATATTAACATGTGGGAATGAACATTTGTGATAAAACCCACAAAACCAACAAGCTACAAACAGATAACTGAAAGAAGACTGCATTTTTCTGTTTTTTTTAATCAAGCAAGTAGGCAATTTCACATTATGTCTGCATTGAGATTTCTTCGTGTTCCTCACTATTCTTACAAGGTAAAAAACAAAACATAAGTTTGAACTATTGGATTATTATGGAAGTACTGAAATTAATTACTGCAATTATTTATGTAATAAAACCCACTCCAGTATCCTTGCCTGGAAAAGTTCATGGACAGAGGAACCTGGTGGATTGCAGTCCATGGGGTCGCAAAGAGTCAGGCACGACTGAGCGACTAACACACAGTGTAGAGGTGACGAATAGATTGAAGGGATTAGACCTGGTAGACAGAGTTCCTGAATAACTATGGACACAAGTTTGTAACATGAAATCTAAAGCCATGAAATTTAAAGACGCTTACTCCTTGGAAGTAACTCCTTGGACCAACCTAGACAGCATATTAAAAAGCAGAGACATTAATTTGCCAACAAAGGTCTGTCTAGTCAAGGCTATGGTTTTTCCAGTGGTCATGTATGGATGTGAGAGTTGGACTATAAAGAAAGCTGAGTGCAGAAGAATTGATGCTTTTGAACTATGGTGTTGGGGAAGACTCTTGAGAGTCCCTGGACTGCAAGGAAATCCAACCAGTCCATCCTAAAGGAAATCAGTTCTGAATATTCATTGGAAGGACTGATGTTGAAGCTGAAACTCCAGTACTTTGGCCACCTGATGCAAAGAGCTGATTCATTGGAAAAGACTCTGATGCTGGGAAAGATTGAAGGCAGGAAGAGAAGGGGATGGCAGAGGATGAGACGGTTGGATGGCACCACTGACTCAATGGACATGAGTTTGAGTAAACTCTGGGAGTTGATGATGGACAGGAAGGCCTGGCGTGCTGCAGTCCATGTGGTCGCAGAGTCGGACATGATTGATCAACTGAACTGAAGTGAAAATAGAAATAATATTGTAACAAATTCAATAAAGACTTTTAAAATGGTCTACGTCAAAAACATCTTTTTAAAAAAACTAATATATGTATCAAAAAGATACAGTCATTTCAGCTCAATTTTTATCTTCTCTTATTGACTCCCACATGCTTTAGAGGAGCACATCCCACATCCTTTGTCTCTCTGCTCTTGCATTGTTAGCACCTGGAGGGCACTTTCTTACCTCCCATTCAACCCACTATGTTTGAATCTGTCAGCCATGAAAATCGTTCTCCCAGAATTTCTAGGTGCTACATATTTAAGAAGTATGTGACAATTCTTACTGAATTCAGTTTCTCTGAAACATTTTATGCTCTTGACCACTAACTTCTCTTTGAAATTCTCCTGAGTTCTTAGTCACCATTCTTCTCTGGATTTCTTCTTATCCCTCTAACTACTCCTTCAAGACATCTTCTGAGGTTTCTTCCTCCTCCTTTCTCAGTACTTTAAATGTTGGTGTTCAAGGAAACGTATTTCTCAGCTCTCCTCTGTGATTCTTTCTTTGTTAATGAGTCTCCTCCATTCTTCATTGGTGGTGATTTAGTGGCTAAATCATGTCCGACGCTTGAGACCCCATAGACTGTAGCCCGCCAGGCTCCTCTGTCCATGGGATTCTCCCAGCAAGAATCGTGGAGCAGGTTGCCATGCCCTCCTCCAGGGGATCTTCCCGACACAGGGATGGAAGCCCCATCTCTCATGTCTCCTCCTTTGTCAGGAGGGTTCTTCACCACCAGCAGCACCTGGGAAGTCTCAACTGTAGTTACTATTTCAAAAATCATATTTCCAGTCCTGACTTCTCTGATGACCTTTTAATCACACCGTATTTTGGATAATTCCAGCTGGGCCCCTCATATCAAGAAAATTAGAAATGGACCTGTCATATTGCTGCCAAGCAGGCTGCTCTTTCTCCCATCTTCTGTATCTTATCCAATGCCATGACTGTTCATGTAGCCTTCCCTATTCCTATATTCTGGAAGTTGTTCTTAACTTCACTCTCAATTCCAACACCCACCACGCCTGAAGGAAAATGAATTCATATCAATCCTCCAATTTTAATATGTGCATTAAAAGTTTCCATTTATCTCTTTACCATCTCTATCTTCCTTCACCAGAATTATTTCAACAGCTTTTTTTCTTAATTCTTGTTTTGCTTGCTTCTAATATAGCCCCTGCCCTCTAGTCACAGTTATCTTTTTAAAAGTAACTTCTTATCATGTCACTGTTCTGCGATAACCATTCAACTACTCTACCCGGATCTCGAATCTCCTGCTAAACTCTCAGGCATTGGATACAAGATCTTTCACAACCTGATCCTAGATAAACTCTTGCCTTTGTTCATGTCCATCTCAGTCCCTCATCTCTGTCTTATAAAAAGCTATTAAATGATATAACTCCTCAAATGCAACATTCTTTTCTTTCTTATCTTGGCACATGCCACCCACAAGAAATACTTTTTCCTCTTTGTCTCTTCACTTGCTTTACCAAACTGCTCCCTATTCTTTCTTTTATACTCAACTGTGAAGTTTCCATGATTCACCCTTCCCAAAATACATCTACACAAACACACATAATTTAAAAATAAATGTGAAATAAAAACATTTTTAAGAACACACCCTAAGAAAAACCATTGCCATAGACCCACACCAAAGAAAAACTAATACTGTGCACCAAGAAAATGCATCTATGCTTTGTAAACATCTTTACAAAGATGTTACATGTGCTTTCAAACACTTGAGCTATCACTTCCATTCCATGAATTAATGCTGATATAGCTTCACTATGTGTCATCACTTCTCCAAGTTAGTGGCAAAATTTATCTGAAAGGAAAGAAAAAAGACTTATAAGGTGAGAGGCTTAATGGGATAAACTACTATCCTCTGTATTCCTTCTCTCCCTTCTTTATCAGTCTTTCTATATTCTCCTGTTTTGGACACACTTCCATTCTAGATTGCTTGCTTGGTTATCTCACACCTTTATAACTAGCTGTCTGATCCCCTAGTCATCTTGTTCTTGTCAGGCCTCAGTTGCAGTAATTATCACTGGGCATGAAAACAGCAAAAGGTGACTCACGGAACCCCCTGAGTCCTGAAACACTTATTCCTCTCTGCCCCAATAGGTTATAGCAGCCCAGTGTCTGCATAGTAGCCAGGTCAATTATTTCTGCCAATATAGTAACTCTGTTATTTGTCTGCTGGTCTGTTGGCATGGGGTTTCCTAGGTGGCTCAGTGGCAAAGAGTCCACCTGTCAATGTTGGAGACACAGGCTCAGTCTCTCGATTGGGAAGATCCCTGAGAAGAGGAAGTAGCAACCCACTCTGGGATTCTTGCCTGAAAAATTTCGTGGACAGAGGAGCCTAGAGGGCCACAAGCAATGGGGTCACAAGGAGTCAGACATGACTGAGCAACTGAGCATGCACACAGCACACACACACACACACACACACACACTGTTGGCATGAGGAACCTAAAATGACGTGGTGGCAGCTTTGACTTTAAATTTAGTTCAGCATTTATTATGCCCCTAGTTGCAGGCCCTTCCCCTTCTCACATCCCACCCAGGAACCGAGATATGAGTTCTGTAAAGACTACACTGCAGGTACAGGAAACACAAATTCCCTAACTGGATACACAGAAGTAATGGTCAATGGAAGGCCTTCTACTTCTACTGTTTGTTTCACAGGCTCATTTAGATAAACTATTTGCATCACAATCTCACAGAATAGCAATTGATTCAAATTATATTGTAATGGTGGTTTAGTTGCTAAATCATGTCTAACTCCTTGCACAACCCCATGGACTGTAGCCCACAAGACTCGTCTGTCCTTGGGGTTTTCCCAGCAAGAATACTGGAGTGGGTTGCCATCCTCTCCTCCAGAGGATCTTCCTGACCCAGGGATAGAACCCACATCTCCTCTTTACCATCTAAAACACCAGGTAACCTGGCTTCAAAGAATATATAGCAACTTAAAGGACAATGTGCAAAAGGCAACTAATACTGCAAAATGTCCTCCCCAGTGAGTGAGTGAAGTGAAAGTCGCTCAGTCGTGTCTGACTCTTTGCGACCCCATGGACTATATAGTTCATGGAATTCTCCAAGCCAGAATACTGGAGTGGGTAGCCTTTCCCTTCTCCAACTGACACCTTATGTGCACTTTTGACAGACCCTTCTGAGACTGTATGTGATCAACAGTTCCTGAACTGTGGATCCCATGGTCATGCGCTCCTTGCTCTAACTCCTCAGTCCTACAGTGAGTTCTTCATCCTAGGTGATGTCTTTTCAAAGTATAATCAGAAACTTTGTGAGCCCTTTGACAAGTCTGCTAGCTGAGGTACTGTATACACAGATACACATCAATCTCAATACAGGTGGTTTGCTATTAGTATAATCAACTAGACACCAAGTAACTTGCTGGATTCTTCAAAAGATGAGGGTTTAGTATTAATCTCACAGCTGACTGGTTAGACATTCAACAGCAAGTTACTCTTGGTGAAAGAGAACCCATGCTATTTAGCCTATAGATAGACATTATCCCAACCATAATAGCTTCTCCATTCATGAGCCAAATGTGCAAATGCTAGAGCAGAAAAGCAGAAGCTGGCTAGCATAAATTAAATTAGTAATTATGTCCATATGCTTTTAGTGGTGCCTCTGAAGTTGATACTCTAGAGTATGAATTGTTATGAAATAAGAAGATGCACAGATCTTTGTGCCACTCCCATCCATCTTCATGCTTCTAGTGTATTTCCTTGTCTCCAATGTTCTATTCTTGCACTTTCCAGATCCTTGAAAAACCTACAAAGCTATTCACCACTTCCCAGGGGTTTTTGTACCTTCAGCCACTTCTTTCTTCACATATGGTTGGTGACAAGTTACACTGAATGAAGTTCTGCTTAGTGGGAGACTTTTCCCTCACCACTGTCTTCCAGGGCCCCTCCAAGCAGTGACCATGTGACAGTAGTGTTGTCTTGCATCAGTCAATCCATCCAGATCCACACCCAGGTGTTTTGCACCCCCATCAGCTGGCCTTAAGGAACCCTCAAAGAGGATGCACTTGTGAGCTTAGAGTTAATAACAGTGGTAAGTGACAAGGAGCTCTGGTCAGCAATGTGAAATGTCCATTATCTAATAAGTTTATCGCACATGAATATGCCCTCAGGGACCAGAGAAATGACTATGCTGGAGATCTGTGAAGTGCACGTGGGCTAGGACTTTGTCACCGGCCTCTGTGTATCTGCCTTCACAAGGTGGGCAGTTGATGCTTGAATCTTCAGGTGTGAAAGTTAGCTCAGAACCTGTACTTAAGTGCTCTCAAAATATTTGAGTATTTCTACTTTCTTCAATGTATGCTACTATATTAAAGGAAAAGGAATGGGAGAATGGCTATTGAATGTGTCTTTTATGTATATTCTTTCTGCAGTGTTCTTCCACCCCTTTGATCAATAACCCTGACTCTGAAAATTAGCTAAGTTTTGGGAACAAGGACTGTGGTTTTCCGTTACAGAGACTGCCATCAATCTTCTCACTTGTTCTTGACCTCCTTTGATTGTATAGGTCAGGGATCATCAAACTTCTCTGGAAAGGGCAACACAAAAAATTATTTTATGGCTTTTCAGGTCACACAGTTTCTGTTGAACCTACTTAACTTTGCCACTGTGGCACAAGATGGCCATAAACCATAGGCAAACAAATGGACTGCTTATGTTCCACAGGCAAGTGACTGGCTTGGACCCGCAGACTGTAGTTTCCTGACCCTGATACAAGTCAAGTTATACCATTACTGTTGCTACCCATCTGTCTCAGTCACAGGAGATCTGTGGTCTCTCAAATAAGACAGAGCCTCCAAAGTCAGTCCCTGCATGCTGCTCTGACCTTGCTACCCATCATAATAATGATATCTACTTTGCTGCTGCTGACTGAGGGCTGCCATCTGACATCAAATATGCCATGATTTTATTATCCACATTGACCCCAGGGAGACAAGCTCCATACAAGCATCTTCCATCATCAATGGAAGCCTACAGAGATAGTCACGACTATGCTTCTCATCAATATTTAATTTCTTATCCTTTTAGTAAAAGGAGAGTCCTCTGGGACCTTCCAAGAAACATAGTTAGATGGTATTTTTTGCACTTGTTTAATAAATTCATTCTAAATTGCTCATTCATCAAGTTGGTGATGGAGTTGTTACTACTATCTGACTAGTAAGCTCTCCTCTTCCAGTATTTCACATCAAGGGGACAACTTCTGGTATTCTCCTAAGTTGAGTTCCTCAACAGCATACCCCATGAAGAAGATAGAAGGACAAGAAGCTTATTTAAGAATCACACCCAAGACTTGCTGGCAGGGGGAAGAGGAAGAAAGACAAATAAGGAAAGGAAGCCAAATACAGACTGTTATCAAGCAAGTTACTGATTCGGGCAATTAAAATGCAGTCTGGCTGAGAAACTTGAAATTATCCTTCTGAAGGGTCAGGAAAACTGAAGTATCAGTCTTCAAACTCTCATCCATCATTGGCCAAGGACTGTTCCTAGGGCACTAACTGTATAATGAGAGAAGCCGTGAGACTGAAATGGCAGGATCACGCAACAGGAAACATGTGTCACCATGAGTACCAGGGAGACATGGGCAGGACATCAATTATATGTTCTACACACATTATAGCTGATGGAAAGGAAGAAAGGGATGGATAGCAGAAAGATTAAAAAAAAGATTTTATTTCTTAGAGTAAAATGATAAGATATTATCATATAGACATTCCCAAAATGCTAGGGTTCAAAAGAGATAGAAGCTTATTTTCCTCTCTTGTCGCACTCAAATTTCCTGATCGATATGCGACTCTTCTCCATATGGCCATTCAGAGGCCACGACTATGACAGTTCCACTATATTCAATATATGGTTTTCAAGGTCACTTTGAAAATCACCTTTTTGGCCAGGGGAAAGAATAGAAGGTAGAGATTTACTTCCCAGAATGTGTATTGAAGCTAACAGACATAATTCTCACTTATGTAATATTAGCAAGATTTTGTTACAGGAGACTTGGGTTCGATTCCTGGGTCTGGAAGATCCCCTGGCGAAGAAAATGGCAACAGTATCCTTGCCTGGAGAATCCCATGGACAGAGCAGCCTAGCAGGCTACTGTTTAAGGGGTCACAAGAATCGGACATGACTGAGCGACTAAGCACACACACACCATTATGGCTACACCACTGTCACCAGCCACAGTACACGAGGGTTCTGCCTAAAGGTAATAATATATGTTGCTCATATAATTCAGTGACTTGAAAGTAACCACCCAAGAATTTAAAGTAAACAAAGTTTTAAAAATACTGTAGATTTTTCTAGATGTGGTGGAGGGGTCAGGTAAAATTTAATTTTTACTATTGTTTTGAATTTGATTGAAATATATTCCAAAAGTATAAAAATGAAGTGGGTCTGATTTGGGAATATAAAATAATTTATAAAATGCAATGTTAACTAATAATATCAAAATACACAATACCATCTTTAATACAATCCCATTACCCAGGTGGCTCAATGATAAAAAATCCACCCGCCAATGCAGGAGACCCAAGAACAGTGGGTTCAATCTCTGAGTGGGGAAGATCTCCTGGTGTAAGAAATGGTAACCCACTCTAGTATTCTTGCCTGGAAAAATGCCATGGGCAGAGAAGCCTGGCAAGCTACAGACCATGGGGCCACAAAAAGTCAGACACAACTGAGCAACTAAACACACACACACATGCATTAGAGTAAATTAGAAAAGATACACACACACACAATAAACAGAACATGCTTATGTGTGCTTACAGATAGTCTTAGAAAGATACATCAAAGATTTATTCATAATGGTTATCATCAAAGAGTGAAACTGCTGGTCAGAAGTTTCAATTAGAAAAAGGGAGATTTCAGTTTTTCTGATTTTTTAAAATCACTTCCACTTAAAGTATTTGTTTATTTGTTTAGAAAAAAATAATATATTTACTAGGAAAATAAGTCCATTGAGCTAAAAAGTCAAATACTCTGACTTGCATTTTTTAGTCACATAACTTAAACTGCAATCATGCATTTATAGTTTGCAGTATTATAAAGTAATTAACCTCCAATTAAAATAAATAAATTTATATATTAAAAAAAATAAACTGCAAACTATCTTAAAATTCCTCACTGTTCACCACAGCTGTCTGTTTCCCATCAGTTGGCAGAATCACTGAGTCATAACAGGACAGAGTTTCATTAACATAGGCAAAGAAGAGCCCTATTCTGTCTCACATTCTCCATCCATGCCATCTGAGTGACTTCCATCCAGTCAGAATAGGACAATTCTGTTAGCATGCATCCATTCATCCACTTATCAATTCACTCATCTCCTTAAAATTTTGAGTCAGAAGCAGCAACAAAATTGTTAGAAGCAGATGATGAAAACATGATGGTGATGGATGGCGGAAAGAGAACTTCTGGAGAAAAGTGTTTCAGAACAGACATTTGCATTATTACAGGGGGACTCTACCAGCTATGGACAGAATTGGAAGAGATAGTCTTTGTTCAAAATCTTGTATTCTTTTTTCATCACGATACCTATAGAAGTAGTAGCCCTCTAAGGGTAAATACTAAAAGGAGGAGGTTTTATTAATAATAATTCTTTACCCTTAGCACTTTATTCAATGTGATTATTTAAGTATGGCAGATGTCCTTATACATCTGCTCATTTGCACTTGCTTTGTACAGTCCATGAGAAATAATGACCACTTTTAGGATAATATACATTCATGAGTTATGTTTTGAACATAAGGTAAAATCTCCATTTCCACATAATGAAACTTTTTATGATATGATCATTTTACTTTTCAACTCATGCCATGCACCATGCTTTTTTTTTTTTTTTTCCTCCAAAGTGATCAAATTTGCCATATAGCTTATGCAGTTAGGTCCTTTGACCGTTCAGAACACAGTCACACTGATTCAACCTTTGCCTGATGCTCTGGCCACATGGACACCTTTCAAGTTGTTCTTTGAGAATTTCATTTATGTCACTTAAAAGCACTGGGGTCTGGTTGAATTCCTGCAATAGGATAGGTTTGCTGCTGAATGGGAATTTGAATTCTGCTGGATCGAGACCAGAGTTGAGAAACCCACTCTGAAGCATTACGGTCAGGAAAGCCAAAGAGTGAAGAAAGCCACAAAGAAAAAACCAGCAAACATACCTAAAATTAAAATGGCAGGAGGTGAGGGCTATTCCATCTGAAGCTTCCACAGGCAGACGTCAGAGTGGAGGAAGGAAGAAGCGGGGCTCTAGAGCTAGGACATGAGCTCAAGTAAAAGAATATCGAGGTACCTCCTGGTGGCCCAGTGGTGAAGAATCTGCTTTCCAGTGCAGGAAATAAGGGTTCAGTCCCTGGTCCAGGAATTAATATCTCACATGCCTCTGGGCAACAGAGCCCAGGTGCCACCAGTACTGAGCCCACACTTTAGAGACTGCTCTCTGCAACAAGAGAAACCACCACAGTGAGAAGCTTGAGCACTGCAACTGAAGAAAGCACGTCACCCCTGCTCACTGCCGCTAGAGGAAGCCTGCCAGCAGCAGCGGAGAGCTGTGTGCCACAGCGAAAGAGCCTGCACAGTCAAAAATAAATGCACAGATAAAATTAAATACAAAGGTCAACGGCCGCTGCCCACGGAAACATCCACCCAGAAAGGATCGCTCTGTGCCCCTCTTCAGCTTGTATAATGCATGAAAGGACAGAAGATGCAAGTGAGGACTACCTCTTTGAGTCTCCTCCGCCTGCTCAAATTCTGTATAGGTCAGTGGGGCCCTGCACTCAGGTTAAGCAGACAAACTTCCACTTGGCTTCTTTATAGCTTCTAATCATATTCCTTTTTCCAACCTTAACAAAGTCATCAAACAAAAAGTACACAAAAACACAAAGCAAAACCATAGGCAAGCAACTAAAGAAAAACAACAAAAGAAATGAGGCAAAAGTAAAGAGGACTCCAAGGGTGCATAGCAAAGAGTGAATATCAGCTTGAATATTCAGGATTTCTGGTAACTATTCCCCCTCCAACCTACACACAAATGTTATCAGGTAAGTAATGTTCAGGCAAGATTCCATGCCAATAAAACCATATAATAATGATTCTTCTGTTTTTAAATAATAGAATTTCAGTGTTTACTTTTTCTCTAAATATGCATTGAATTCTTACTCTATATATTCCAAAGGGTATTCCAGAAGGGGCAATGGTCTTTACTCTCATGGAGTTTATAATCTAGTGACAGAAAAATCAGTAATCTCATTGAGGTAAGCTTTCAAGTTTAAAATAGTGTGCCTTGGGAGCACAGAACAGTGGAAATTGGCTGGAGGGGCAGAGACATACTGATGCAGACTGCTTCTTTGCAGTAGTAGATGATATTCTATCGAATACATGAAGCCATTTCATTCCACATGAGATTAGTGCATGTCTTTTGTATTATAAACTCTTTAATAAAATAACGAATGCCCCATAGAAATTAAATAAGTGTTCTGACGCTCCAAATTTTCAATTGACAATAAGAAATTGAGT
Source organism: Budorcas taxicolor (assembly GCF_023091745.1). Lineage (NCBI taxonomy): Eukaryota > Metazoa > Chordata > Mammalia > Artiodactyla > Bovidae > Budorcas > Budorcas taxicolor. The sequence goes on along the minus strand of NC_068914.1, from coordinate 47,533,180 downwards.
TATAGACGCTGGGGAGGGATTGCTTTCATATGAAAATGGAAAAGCTTTTACACAGAAGGATTGAGAGATATCACACCCTAGCTGAGAGCCAGTGGTGCTTGAGCCTGACTTCCAATTGCTTCATAACGAAGCAGCCACCACTGCTAGAGGAACTGCCGGTCTACAGTCCATGGGGCTGCAAAGAGCTGGACACAGCCAAGGACATACTCACACACATATACACACACTACTTGTAACTGGGCTGTTCTGCAGGTATTGTCTTTGAAAGCTGCAAACAAATAATACCTGATAACTTTGAAAGATTAAATGTAAAAACAGGAAAAAAAAAAGGCATAGTACAAGACAGGCCAGATTTTCTCAAAAAATCTATATATCTTTGGTGAAGGGTATTTTTTAAATATAATTCAGGAGGAAAACGGGCCACAACCAGCACCAACGCAGAGACAAAAATGCTGTTTCCATACTTATTGTCTGAGACTTCTGTCCCCTCATAGAGCTCCCATTTCCCATGTAGCCCTGTGGGGCCAGCAGATATTAATTGATTTCATCAACATCTGACTCAATTCTGAGATGATACTTTGTAAGCCAAAGCAAGTAGATACTGTGACTTGTATATTAGAATTCTAGGACTGCTATCACAAAGTACAAAAATATAGAAGTTTCAAACAACACCCATTTGTTACTTGAATTTGCTGTGGGACTCAGCTGATTCTCACCTTAGCATCTCACAGGGAGGAAATCAAGGTGCTTGCAAGCTTGTGTTCCTTTCTGGAGGCTCCAGGGAAGAGTAGCACTGACTGAGCTTATTGGGGCTCTGGCAGAACCCAGGTCCTTGTGGCTGTAGGCGTGAGATGCTGCCTTATTAACCGTCCGCACAAGAGCCACTCCCAGTTTCCCAAGCCCGCCGGCATTTCTCCTCACCTCACTCCTTCCATCTTCACACCAGCAATCAGCTGTCGAATTTTGCTTAGCTTTGAGTATCTCTGACCTCTGCTTCTTCCAGCTAGACATGTTTCTCTGCTCCTAAAACTTTTAGGATTAGACTTGAGTCCATCCTTGTAATTCAGCATAATGTATTTAAGGCTCCCAACCTTATTTCATCAGCAAAGTAAATAATATATTCACAGTTTCTGAGGGATTATGGTATGCACATCCTTGGGATGCCATTATTCTGCTTAAATAGCCTGATTTCACTATTGGAGTTGGAAGAAATGGTCTAGCTATGGGAAAAGGGGAAAGGAAGACATAAGACAGAAATGGACTGACAAACAGTGCTTGATTGAAGATAAGTTGTATCTGGTTGGTGGATTTGTCTGGTTAGTAAGGTATTTGCTGTTTGGTTTTTACACTGAATCTGAATGCCTTTAGGGTGATAAAATACAAATTGTCAGCTCCACATTTTCCACCATTCCTCATGGTTTTACTCTGCCCTAATTTCCACTATTAATCTTACATCCCTGTCCTCCGAAAACATCTGTGTTACAAAATCTGCCTTAAAGTGAGGTCCACAGGACACAAATTTTAAAAAAAAAAAAAAAAAGATAAATGGGGCATATGGAGTCAGGAGCATATTTGGTCATAAGAAGACAGAAATGGCATAATTCTAGCCATCACATCCTGTGGGATGCTGAGCAGTGCTAGCATACCTTCTTTTGTATTCTCCAAAGCAATCAGAAGACGGTCTGTGTGATTCTATTATCAATTCTCCTGATACTTTTCACCTCTAGAAAGGAACTGGGAGCATACTCAGGGGATTGTAAAAGGGAAAGGTCTGCCAAGCATAGTTACACTCATATATTGGCGAGACTCAAAAAATGGTATGTTGTTGTTTAGCCGCTAAGATGGAAGGAGTGACGGGAGAGGAATGCAGATGACCTTAGTCACTGTGCTGTGAGAAGACGCTTCTGTCAAATCCAGTTCTTTTTTGACCCCCATGGTCTGTAGCCTGACAGGCCTCTCTGTCCATGGGATTATCCAGGCAAGAATATTGGAGTGGGTTGCCATTTCCTTCTCCAAAGGGTCTTCCTTACCCAGATCAAACTGGTATCTCCTTCATTGGCAGGCAGGTTCTTCTCCACTGAGTCAGCCAGGAAGCCAATATATATATATATATATATAAATAAAAGGTTCCTAGTTCACAAGCCTTTCTCTCTCTTTGTAAACTCTTTCCTTGAAAGCGAAAGTGAAAGTGAAAGTTGCTCCATCATGTCCAACTGTTTGTGATCCCATGGACTGTAGCCCACCAGGCTCCATGGGGATTCTCCAGGCAAGAACACTGGAGTGGTTGCCATGCCAACCCCATGGACTACACAGTCCATGGAATTCTCTAGGCCAGCATAATGGAGTGGGTAGCCTATTCTCTTCTCCAGGGGATCTTCCCAACCCAGGGATCAAACCCAGGTCTCCCACATTGTGAGCGGATTCTTTACCAGCTGAGCCACAAGGGAAACTCAAGAATACTAGAGTGGGTAGCCTTTCCCTTCTGCAGGGGATCTTCTCGACTCAGGAATCGAATCAGGGTTTTCTTCATTGAAGGCAGATTCCTTACCAGCTGAGCTACTAAGGAAGCCAAAACTCATTTCTTAATTGTTCATTAAAATGCCTACAAATGAAGGTCTGTGTGCTTGGCATCTATCACACTGAAAAATTTATAATGTAGATAAACTCACAGGAAACAATACAGTGACCAGACAGGGAAGAGCATAGATTCTGGTACCAGGCTGCAGAGATGAAAACTTTGGCCCAATTATTTCCTCACTGCTTCCAACTGGGAAAAGTTATTTAATTCCTCTGTGCTTTTCATTTCTCATCTGCAAAGTGGGAAGAGTAATGGAACCTACTATACAGGATGATTTTGTGAGGCTCAAATAAGTTAATATAGTAAGGGAACTATCTGATTCAATACTTACTAATACGTATTCAATACTTCAGTACTTATTCAATAAACATTGAATATTATTGTTTAAACCTCTCAATTGATTTTTAAAATAATATCTATGCTCTTTAAAAAAAGACTGAGTAATGCATATGTGAAACAGATTAAAATCTTATTCCAATATTTGTGTGTAGGGTTAAAAAACAAGTCAGATTCTCAGAAGGGGCTCAGTGTTTCCTAGTGAACATTAAGTAAACTCTCATATAGAAAATAGCCACAAAATTCCACAGTGGAGACTGTGAAGGAAAGACAGGAGAACAGACCTGAATGTGTGTGGAGAGCTGGGAATATAACTGAGAAACATAATTTTGTGGAGTTTATAACTTAGTAGAAAGTGGATTTTCTATGAAGCTAATGAAGCTGAAACTTTGGAAAACTTTATAATGCAGGACCCTTCTAAGGTCGAGGAGGAGACCTAATAATCTGTGAATTTAGTTTTGTGCTAATGATTTTGAAGCAATTTTATTTTCCAGCTTTATTGGAGTTTCACTGGCAAATAAAATTGCAATATTTAAAGTGTGAAATGAAGTCGCTCAGTCGTGTCCGACTCTTTGCAACCCCATGGACTGTAGCCTACCAGGCTCCTTTGTCCCTGGGATTTTCCAAGCAATAGTACTGGAGTGGATTGCCATTTCCTTCTCGAGGAGATCTTCCCAACCCAAGGATCAAACCTAGGTCTCCCACACTGTAGACAGACACTTAACTGTCTGAGCCACCAGGGAATTTGACATATGTATAAAGTGTGAAAAGATACTCCCATTGAGTTAATTAGTACCTCAATTATCTCCCATATTTACCTTTGTGTGTGTAGGTGTGTGTGTGAACATTTAAGTTCTACTCTCTTGGGCTGTGTTAAGTCACTTCAGTCTTGTCTGACTCTTTGCGACCCCATGGACTGTAGCCCACAAGGCTCCTCTGTCCATAGGATTCTCCAGGCAATAGTACTGGAGTGGATTGCCATACCTTCCTCGAGGAGATCTTCCCATGCGATTGAACCCATGTCTCTTATATCTCCTGCATTTGCAGGTGGATTCTTAACCACTAATGCCATCTGGGAAGTCTTAGCAAATTTCAATTATACAAAAGTTTTATCAATTATAATTATCATGTTATACATTAGATCTTCAGACCTTATTTACTTTATAACTGAAAGTTTGTAAGCTTTTATCAATCCTGTCTTTTTTCCATTTCCCTACCAGCCCATGGTAACTGTACTTTTACTATCTAATTATCTTCTTTTTTTTTTTTAGATTTCACATATAACTGATACCATGCAGCATTTGTCTTCCTCTGTCTGACTTCTTTCACTTAGCATATGCCCTCCAGATTCATTCACTGATATTGTCCCAAATAGCAGGATTTCCTTCTTAGACTAAATAATACTAATATTATTCCATCGTGTAAATATTATTCCATCGTGTATATATTATTCCATGACTCCCCTGGTGGTTCAGTGGTAAAGCACTTGCCTGCCAATGCAGGAGACCTGAGTTCGATCCCTGGATTGGGAAGATCCCCTGGAGAAGGAAATGGCAACCCACTCCAGCATTCTTGCTTGGGAAATTCTGTAGACAGAGAAACCTGGTGGGCTATAGTCCATTGGGTTGCAAACGAGTGTGACACAATTTATCGACTAAACAACAACATATTATTCCACACACATGCACATCTTCTTCATCCACCCAACTGTCAGTAGACATTTAGGTTCTTTCCATAGGTTGGCTACCGTGATTATGGCTGCAGTGAACATAGGGGTGTAGGTATCTCTTTGAGGTAGTAGTGATTTTATTCCCTTTGTATAACAAGAAGCAGAATTATTGGATATTATAGTAGCTCTGTTTTTAATTTCCTGAGGAATCTCCATACTATTTTTCATAGCAGCTGTTTACATTCCCAGCAACAGTTTTCAAAGGTTTTCTTTTTTCCACATGCTTACCAGCACTTTTATCTGTTATATTTTTGATAATAGCCATCTTAACAGGTGTGAGAAGATAGTTCATTATGATTTTGATTTGCATTTTCGTAATGATTAGTGATACTGAGCAGCTTTTCATGTGCCTGTTGGCTATTTGTATGCCTTCTTTGGAAAAATGTCTATCCAGGACATTTGCCCAGTTTAAACGTGGCTTATTTATTTCCTGCTATTGAATTCCATGAGTTGCTTGTATATTTTGGATATTGAAGTCGTAGTTTGCAAATATTCAAATGTCTCTTATAGGATGTGTTGGGGGAATTTGTAATTTCCTCTCTTCTGTCTCACCACAGCAAAAATTTGAAGTGATGGATAGGCCAGTGTTATAGCTCAGTTATATTTGGCAAGCAGAGGAAAATACATCCTCAAGGTGTGAGGGCGGTCCAACCCAAAAAATTCGAAGAGAAGAGAGAGGCCCTAGGCTCAATTTTGGCTCCTCCTTTTATATGTTTTTTTTCTCCTCCACCTGAGCTTACCTTATGTAAATTGGTCTAGCCAGGAGGGCTGTTTGTTTCACCTGAGGTTCTCATTCTAGTCCTTGAACCTTCCTTTGTTCTATTTACACAAGATTTTCCCTCTTTGTCTTTTAGCCACCACCATTATGGACTCATTTTTTCCTATTCTAACTACCTAACATTCCCCCCTCAAGAGATGGGAGGCCCAGTTCTTTGGGAACAGGGGCATGGAGGTCTTTCTGGCTACTTCCTGCTGAGCTAGGATGACAAGGGGCATTGGCTTCCCCCTTTTGCTAGTCTCAAGCCTCAGAGTCCTTATAGTGGTGTCCATCTGAGGGTGAGTGATATTTTCTGTGGTCAGGTGTAGTTTTATATATCCTTATTAAACTGGCACTGCATGTTGTAGTTTATTGACCTGAGCAGAGACAAAATGGGTTAAACAATAGATAATACCTGGAGCAATCATAAGCAGCATCAATATGGTGATAACAGGGATTAGTAAGGGAATTGGCCAACTCCAAATTCCCCTCATCAGAAGATGGATCCACCAAAGAGAGATTGTAGCTCTCCAGCTCATTATTTGAGATCCTGTAGGATCTGAATGTTTTTCTTGAGGACTATGAGACTTTCTTTAACTTAACTGGAGGTACTTACCCAGAAACAACACATCTCATTCAAGATGGCTCAAGTCCCTCCTTGTTCAGAGATCAGGAGATCTATCTCCTGTCTATTTAGGACCACAACCCCTCCCAAGCTGTGTTGGCTCTTTAGAGCTGTTCTGAGAAATCTTTTCCCCAGAAACTTATTTTTTGGGGTGTTCATTAGAATGGCACTCATTTGTAGTCCTGAATAGGTGTCTGAGATCTCCCAGGGCTCACAGGTGTATTGAGCGTCCTTTTCTGTTTTCTTCTATGGCTTGACTCATGAGTACCTTGAATGCTGTGGGGGTAAAAAGTATTACAGGGAAGGGGCCCTTTCATGGGCTGGAGCTGAGCTTTTGGGGACCCATCTTTCCAGACTTTAATTAGGACTTGAGTCCCTGGAGCATATAGTGGTGACTCTTTAGAATCTTTTGGGTCCTGGTTGACACCCCACAAGCATATATCCTGTCGAAATTGCCCAATGGCCATGGTATAAGACCAGAAGGTCTGAGCCTCTGGATCTAGGAAGAGGTCATTGAGATAAAAAAAGGTATCCCATATAGCATCTCATAAGGACTAAGACCAACCTGTTCCTTAGGGACAATACAGGTGCAGAGGAGAGCTTTGGTAAAGCCTCCTTCCATCTCAGGGAGGTCTGGGTTATCTTTCTTATTGCTGATTTTAAGAACTGGTTGGCTATTTTTACTTTTCCTAAAGACTGAAGCCTCCAGGCACAATGAATATAAGTAATGCCCAATGCTTTAGAGACCCCTTGGGTGATCTTAGAATTAAATGATGTCCCATTGTCACTTTGTAATGACCTGGGCAGACCAAATCTTGGAATAATTCATGGAGCAGTTTTTTTTTTTTTTTTTTTACTATTTCCTCAGCCTTCTCAGTCTGGGTGGGAAAGACTTCAATCCATCCTGTGAATGTATCTATCATGACTAATAAGTATTTATACACTTGAGAAACTGGCATCTGGGTGAAGTCCATCTGCCAGTCCTCTCCTGGGTAGGCCCCACGTCGTTGGACAGTCTGGGTCAGCTGGGGTCTTTGAGCTCCTTGGGGGCTGTTTAATTGGACAAGAGGAAACCACTTGCCTCATAGTCATCTGGAGGCCTGTTCCTCGGAAGGACCTTTCTAGTAATCTTTGGAAAGCCTTTTCCCCTAAATGAGTGGAGGCATGTAAGGAGTTCACCAACTTCCATTGGAGGTTCCCAGGCAGAAAAAGGAGTTCCTCCTTGTGGAGCGACCCCATATGACTTTCTTGAAAGCCCTCACTCTTAGATTTAAGAGTCTCACCTTCAGTATATGAAGGAGTTTCTGGCAAATTAGACTGTGGAATTAAGGTGGCAATCCCTATTGTCATTGTTCTGTAACTCTGCTCTCTTAGCTGCCTGATCGGGTGCTTGGTTCCCTCATGCCACTTCCGTGCTCACTTTTTGGTGTCCTTTACAGTGGGAGACTGAAACCTCAGTGGGCAGATGGACTGCCTCCAAGAGCCTAAGGATTTGATCATATTTGATTGGGGACCCTCAGGTGGTCAAGTGGCTCTTTCTTTCCAAACAGCAGCATGTACATGTAGCACCAGAAAGGCATACTTGGAGTCAGTGTAAATGACTACTCTTTTTACTTTTCCCAACACTAAAGCTCGAGTCAGGCTATGAGCTCAACTAATTGGGCTGAAGTACCTGGTGGCAAACATTTAGACTCTATGGTCTCAAAATTGGAGACTACTGCATATCTGGCTCTTCTTTTCCCATCCAAGACAAAGCTGCTTCCATCAGTGTGCCAGATTTCATTAGGATTGGTCAGAGGATCTTCCAACAATCCCTCTCAGGGTTTTGTCCAGTGGTCCAAGGTTTCTAGGCAAGAGTGAAAGGGAAGAGAGCCCTCGGAAGTAGGCAGGAGTGTGGCTCGGTTAAGAACCTCACAAGGGGATATAGTCAGGCCTGGATTTTCCATCAGCACTACTTGATATCTGAGGATCCTTTGATCAGACATCCATAAATGGCCTCTCCCACTCAGGAGTTGTTTCACTTGGTGGCTGGTGAAAATAGTTTGCCCTCAAAAGAGAGTTTTAAAGCATCTTCTATCAGAACTGAAATAGCTGCAAGATTTTGAAGGCAAGGCAAGATCTCTTCCCAATAAGTGAGTAGGACACTTAGAGACCACCAGAAACTGGTGGGAAAATGTCCATCCCAGTAACAAAAAAAGTGCTCAGGTGAATCTTTTTGTAATTGCTTTTCCTGTAGCACCAAAAATGATACAGGTTTGGGAGGAGAAGGCTATGGAATAGGAGGTCAGGAAAAAGTAGGTATCCCCTGTGTCAAACAAGAAATCTTGGACCTACCTGCCACATCTAGTTGCACCCTTGGCTCCAGCCCCGTGATTGTTATCTGTGATAGGCAGGCTGGCTGGGCCACTTCAGTCCTGTTGAACCATCGTGAAGGGAGGCTGGTGCTTGACCTTGAGGCTCTTGGGTCCCAAGGTCAGAGTACTGCCCAGTGTCCCAGTTGATGGTATTTGTAACAAGCTGTTTTAGGAGACTTGTTACAGTTTGGACACTCTTTGGCCTAATGTCCCACCTGTCTACAGATTAAGCATTTTCCTCATGCCTTGTCCTTTAAGAACTCAGGGTTTGCCATAGGGCTTCCCTGGAGAGTGGCCAGTATCTGGGCATGCCTTATCTCTTACCTTTTCTCCCTTTCCTGGGCTTTGGCCTCCCTCTCCTGTTCTCTGTTATAAAAGGTATGGGTCCTGCTGCTGTAGCTGTTGTAACTTTATTCTGATATCTGATGCAAATTGGGACAGGAATTTGTCCTTTAAAATCACCTGTCCCTCATAAGACTCTAAATCCAGATTAGTAAACTTTTGGAGGGCCTCTTTTAGCCTTTCCAGAAAGGCAATGTGGTTCTTGTTGGGCTGCTGAGTTACTGCTGAGACCGGGGGCAGTCCTACAAGTACTGGAGTAGATAGCCTTCCTTCTATTTCCATGGGTGGACTTCTTTAGGAGTGAGTCTTTCTGAACCTTATCCTACCCAGTACTGTTGCAATCTGAGAGCCACGTGTCCCCAGGTCAGGGTGCAGATCCCCAGGCAAGTTGAGGCATGACAGCCTCCTAGAGGTTGAATTTCTGGGCAGGTCGAGGCATGTCAGCCTCCCAAGAATTGGGTCTCTGGGCATGTCGACCTCCTGGGACCCCTGAACTGGCGGATCCCCAAGCAGGTTGAGGCATGACAAGCTTCCAAGTATCAGATCCCTAGGCAGGTTGAGGCAGGTCAACCTCCTGGGACCCCTGGACTGGAGTTGGGCATCCCTAAGGTCTCCAGCATGACCAGTGCTGGGTAGGATTAAGGGGTTGTAATCTTAACTCATTGCTGGTTTATTCACCGTGGATGGGAATAGATATCATGGTGTAAAGCAGTCCAAGCCTGTGCCCTGAGACTGGAAACCTGGTCAAACAGCCATAAGCCTTATCCTCTTATTGCTCTGAGGGAATGTAAATCACCGATTTCCTCCCCTAGTCCTCCATATGAACAGTGTTTCCAATGGTAAACATTTCATTGTCATAGACCCACTTTAGGTAACAACAGAAGTAATGACAAAGAAGTGGGTTATCTGGTCCTGTTAGGGGCATTAAGAGTATTTTAATAATAAGTGGGGTGGAGCAATGTTGCCTACAAGGGCACAGGGTCCTGGTTGTAGGAGTTAGTAAATAGCTTAAGAACAAATTGATAAGAGGCCAAAAGACCAGATGTTCCATAAAAGTGGAGTGGCTTTTGATCCAGGGGTATGTTTACAACTTTAGGAGAAGGGTGGTAAGGGTTTGGGCCCAATGGCCTATAGAGCTAACCCCCAAAGTGGCAAACATTATCCCTGGAAGCCCAGTTGCCTTTGAAGGGATGCCACCAGATGGACTTCTAGCAGGCACTGTGTGCCTGTCGCTCGCCCTAGCGGGTTCACTGAGAGATGCTGATGTTACACGTGTTGTAGGAAACATGGAAGATGAAGGCCTGAATATCTAGAGAGATTGGATATTACACAGTATTTCCCTCCCAAGGGCTTCCCTGATAGCTCAGTCAGTAAAGAATCCACCTGCAAAGGAGAAGACCCTGGTTTGATTCCTGGGTCAGGAAGATCTGCTGCAAAAGGGATAGGCTATCTACTCCAGTATTCTTGGAACTCCCTTGTGGCTCAGCTGATAGAGAATCCGCCTGTGATGCAGGAGACCTGGGTTAGGAAAATCCCCTGGAGAAGGAAGGGAAAGATTGCCCACTACAGAATTCTGGCCTAAAGAATTCCATGGACAGTCCATGGGGTCACAAAGAGTCGGATACGACTGAGTGACTTTTACTATCCCTCCCAAAGGCCAGCTATTTCTGGTTGTCCCTCCAGAAGATTGTAAAGCAACATTGTGGGCCTGGAACCCTGTCCAGGAAAAGAGCATGAAACAGGGTGGAAGAGGGCAGGGCACAACTTTTGAAAGAATATCATAGCCCAAGAGCACAACATAAATCAATTAAAATCAAATGGGTCCAAGATGACAAGTCAAATTCAACTAAACCTTGATCCTCAATCTGCAAGCTAAATGACACACCCAGAGGTACCAGGACATTCCAAAACTGTCAAAAGACCTAGGAGTGGGAGGTTTCCCAATTGTTGGAATGATTCTCCCACTCACTAGCACATGAAATCACCCAGCTCAAAAAAACTAAGCACACCACATTCCATGGCCACTGCACTCTCCCTCTGCGAAAGTGCTCTCTGAATCCAAACAAATCCACCTCTTGATTTTTTTTTTTTTTGCAATGAGACATCAAGAGCCTGACTTTCATTAGGTCCTAAAACCAGGCATTGTGGTTTTGGCCGGGCTCAAGTACCAGTAGGATATGACTGAGTGACTAAGCATAGCACAAAGTCCCTACCATGTGGGTTTGAGTCCCAATTTTAAGTAATCAGTTTCAAGCACAACTTTCAGAAATGGAAAGATGATGACCTGCCCAATACTTTGTAAGCAGTGGCATAGATGGAGGGAGGAGCTGAAGGATGGAAGGGAAAAGCAGTGGGAAAAATGTGCCAATGAATCCCCTTCATAACCTCTGGAAAATCTGCTAAATACCTGACCTGTGCTCACAGTTTTTATTGACCTGATCCTTGGCACAGAGAAGATTAAGGACAGAAGAACCCCCATCTGCTTGGGCAACAGCTACTAAGTAGACCCTGCCAGAGTCCCTCAATTGCACCTGTTTCCACTTGCGTGTTCTCAAGGGGTTCAAGGAAACAAGAAATGAGAAATCATAAAGGAATTAAGATTTTTTTCAGCCATATGTCCTTCCAGTCATAGGGATGAGGACTTCCTACCCCAATCAGAGATCTCCTGGAATCTGAGACTGAGCCACGTGAGCTTTCTGCTGAAATAGTCTTTGCTGTCCCACTTTCCAGCACACTGGGCTTCTTGTCACTTCCCCTGCACATGGTTTTCTTCACTTTCAGCTTCCACCACGGGAGATTTCATCGAGTTGGGCTTCTGCTGTGCTTGGCCTCCACCTTATAGGGGCCAAGCCTAGGTTGTTTCAGCCAGGTCAAATCAGAGTCAAGGCATCATAGATGTTGGGGGAGTGTGTAATTTCCTCGGTCCTGTCTCACCACAGCAAAAATTTGATGCTATGAGTGGACCAGTGTTACAGCTCTTTTATTTGGCAAGCAAAGGAAAATACATCCTTCATGCATGAGGGTGAGCGGACCCAAAAGATGCAAAGATAAGAGAGAGGCCCCAGGCTCTATTTAGGCTCCTCCTTTTATGTTTTTTCTCCTTTCCCTGAGCCTGTCCTGTGTAAATTGGTCTAGCCAGGAGGGCTGCTTGTTTCACCTGAGGTTCTTCTTCCAGTCCTCGAAATTTCCTTTGTTCTGTTTTCACAGGCTTTTCCCTCTTTATCTTTTAGCCACTGCCATTCTGGACTCCTTTTTTCCTATTCTAACTATGTGACTCTATTTGACTTAAAATATTTCTCCCAACCCATAGTTTGCTTTTCATTTTCTGGATGGTGTTCTTTGTGATGCAGAAGCTTTCTAGTCTGATGTACTCACTTGCTTACTTTTGCATTTGCTGCCTTTGCTTTTGATGTCATATATTTCCCTAAAGAAGGTCCACCAAAATGGAATAGACATCAGATCTCCCCAAACCAGGCTATTCACCTGAAACACATGCATGTATTCTATGGGATACTTGAGATCCACATTTGGTTTGTTAGTGTTCCTAGTATTTATTCCTGCCCATCTCTATGCCATTGCATCTGCTCTGCTGCTACTTCAGTCATGTCCAATTGTGTGTGACCCTGTGGACTGTAGCCTGCCAGGCTCCTCTGTCCATGGGATTCTCTAGGCAAGAATACTGGAGTGGGTTGCAAGTCCTCCTCCAGGGGATCTTCCTGATCCAGGAATTGAATCTGGGTCTCCTGCATTGCAGGCAAATCCTTTACCACCGAGCCACCGGGGAAATCCCCACCTGCTCTAGGGCTTATTGACAGAGAACATTCAGCCCAGCAACCTATTTGTTATTGGAAAGTTTTCTCAGTCTTGTAGCCACCACACTTAATAGCAGCTACATTCTGGAATTTCTATCTCCTAATCTGAATGGACTGAATCTTTCTCAAGGGCATTCCCTCTGCTCCACCTCAGCTGTCACCGTCCTATTGAGAAACCCATCAACTCTTCATAGATGAATATAATGGACTCTCTGTTACCTGATGTCTGAGCCCCTTCCCTTACTCTTTCTGGTCTATTTTTTATATTGCCAATAGTATTATTTTTATAAAACTCAAATACACTCATAATAGTCCATTGGATTCTCTGGGCAAGAATCCTGCAGTGAGTAGGCATCTCATTCTCCAGGGGATCTTCCTGACTCTGGGATCGAACCCAGACTCCCACAGTGGGCAGATTTTTACCGTCTGAGCCTCCAGGGACGCCTAATCCACTTCATATAATTTTTCAATTGCTTCTCATTTCCTTTAGAGTAAATGCTAACTCCTCAGTAGGAAATTAAGATCCTTCATAATCTGGTCAATACCTTTCCCTCAGTATCATCCCCTCTTTCACCATTTGCTTTCTTCCTATTTTCCAGCTGCATTGAATTACTATTCATTTTTTGACAATGCTACCCTGTGTCACACTCCCATGCTTCTCTGTCATTGTACCCTGTTAATGATGGCTTTAACTCCATCACCTTATTCCCCGGTTAACCATAATCTGTCCAGTAAATTCTAAGACATATTTCAAGACCTAGTTTGTTTGTTTTTTTTTTTTTTTCTTTAATGACCTACGTTAAGTATTCTTTGACAACACCCTGGGAATTAACTTTATTTCCTTTGTGTGCCAATTACTCTTTGTAAATAAACTTCATAATCATTTCCATTATATTTAAAAGTATGAGCCATTTTCATTTTAACTCCTAAAGCTACCATGTGCCTTCCCAGGGGGCCCAGGGGTAAAGCATCTGCTTGGCAAACAGGAGATTCAGTTCAGCCCCTGGGTTGGGAAGATACCCTGGAGAGGGAAATGGCAACCCACATCAGTATTCTTGCCTGGGAAATCCCGTGATCAGAGGATCCTGCTGGGCTGCAGTCCATGGGGTCACAAAATGTTGGACACGACATAAGAAACTAAACGACAACAACACAGCCACTATAGTTTGATCACATGGCATGTTTGACAAATGTTGGTGCTGATTGAAGGAACGGAAGAATAAGAGATTGGAAATGGCCACCTAGAAGTTACTTCTTATGAATAAATCTTTCCCTCCAAGAAATACTTCAATAAATATGTCATTGACAAGTGTCATGTCTTTTCCTCACATATTAGTCTCTTGAGTACTTAGTAGAGTACAGAGAACATTGTAAATACTTCTTAACTGATTGAATATTGTCAGCAAGGGCAAATCCAAAGCACACTCCATTTAGCTTCTCTGACAGAAGTTAGAGAGTGCCTCACAGGGGGGGAAAAAATAGGGACAAATAAATACCAACTTCCACCCAGCAGGTGGAGAATTTGCTTCCTTTTTTTAATCTCTCTAGAAAAGTACTGATTACCCAGGTTAAGGAAGACTATTTCTATGCTAAGAAGACCACAGCTATTTTTCATCTTACAAGAAAAGCCAGTAAGAGTAATTAGATCCTTTCACAGAGTAATCTAATTTATGCTTTTGCATTCCCATGCCTTGGAAATACATGTTGTTTGCATCTGTATTGATTCCAACCATGTGTAACTCTGAGTTCAGCATGTGGATATAATTTATGTGTTTGTTCTAATTGCAGGAAAAGTATAAGCCAGACTTAAATAATAAAACTATCTATAATCCCAATAGAAGCCAAAATAAGTGAGAACTGGTGTTCTTCACTGCTCTTCTAACAAGCTCATGATTAATACATTTATAAAAGAAAAACATATTTTTTCTTAAACATCTCTATATTGTCATCAAAAGTGCATGCAAAAAAGACTAAAGAGAAAAATGTGATCAGATGTACATGCCAAATATAGTCATTGGAAGTATTTAAGTATGTTTCTATGTAAACATATTCTGAAAGAAATACATTTTGTCATGTATTCCTCTAAATTCTGACACTTAATGTATCTAAGATTATAAGCATAAAATTAGCATATTATTAGTGTAAATTAGCATGGCAAAGATATGGGAAGTGGCACATTATGAAATGCCATTAGAGAAAAATGGTTTCTTCCTCCAAGAAATATTGAGAATTCTCTCTGTCCTATACTTAAAGAGGAAATATTCATTATCAATTACATTTTTATAAGGACCATAAGTATATTATTTGCAAGCTCCCTTTCCTCCAAACGAAGACTGGGCAAATTGCTGTAACTGAAATCACCTTGAACTGATGAGAAACTGCATGCCCCTAATCAGTGGTAGTAATAACAGTCATAGCTACCATTTACTGACTGTTAATTATGTGCCAAAGATTTTATATAAAACATATCAAAATCCACACTATGATTCTAAGAATTAAGTACAATTTTTCTACAGCTGATTAAACAGAGGCCAGAAAAGTTCAAGTCATCCAAGGATACAGCCTTGGCTGGGAAGATGTAGAGTCAGGAATAATACTCAGTTACAGTATAGCTCTCATCCACTGGGTCATATTTACTCTGGGGAGAAATGTTGACTCCCTGAGGCTTCTAGTGAAAGAAGGCTTCCTTCCTTATAATGTTCCATTTCCTATGTAAGTCTATTTCTTCCAATTCTGCTCCCTATGGAGAACAGCTGGCCAATGCCCTTCTTCTAATAAAATTAACTACTTCACTGGGTGAGTAGTCTTTCTTATGAAATACTTTAAGCCTCTAGAAAACCATTTACTCACAGAAGAAACAAAATCTACGCTGAAAGAATGCAAGAAGAATGTTTCTTTAGCATCAAGCTTTCCCTATACTTTCAGCATGGGTGGGATGGAAAGAGGCAAACAATGCCAAAGAACCAAAAGTAAAGATATTTTCTTAATTTTTTCCTCATAACTATGATCTGGAACTTGCTGACTACAGACAAAAAAGTTGATGGAAACTCAAAAACTACTGAGAATATAACTTACACAAACATTTTCAGTGTTTACATCCCAAACCAAACTGTCAAAAACTGCTTAATGTATTATAAAATCATTTTACTACAATAATATTTGTTTTGAGACAAGTCCCTTCTTAAATTTATCATTCAACAATCACATTGCAATTATTCTATGAATACTTTTGCTGGTTCTTTAATGAGCTCTCACATCTGACTCATTTAATGCTTCACTATGTTTTTACCCATTCATCTCTGTCTCTCTGCTGAAAATTAATCAGTTTTTAATAGCCACCTTATGTAATATGCAACAAGGCAGGACTCTCTCATCCTTTCCAAAAAGGACAACATTGAAATATGTCATTAAGCTTATCTTTCCATCAAAATTTCACTCACCCAATTATCAACCTGGGGAATTTTAGAGGCTTATTATAATTCTTTTCATAGTGACTCTAGGGATTAGAATTCCAAATCATCCTGGTATTTCTCAAAGGATTACCAACATCACAGGACAGGTAAAGGCCATTATATTTTGAAATAAAATGTAAACTTTAAAATATATTTAAATGACTAAATACTAGAACAGAGGAGTCCTTTACTTCTCTCAGTATATTTAAACATGACAGCAACTTCTAGCATTTACTAACCTGTTAATGAATTCAAAAGGTAGGTATTTTCTCTTGAGTATAAACATACTGCTGAGTCCTAGCTAAACCAGAGTGGCTGGACTGCATAATATGTAACAAATTCTCTCTAAAAAAAAAAAAAAAAACTTGAAAACTAATAATGTTTCGTAAGGAGACACAGAAGATCCTAACCTCCTAATCATTTTGGTGAATGAATGAATGAATGATTTTTGAAGCAATTGATTTGCTGGGTTATTATCCTGGTCCATACTTCCTTCCCCTGTCCTTTCCCTGAAATTATAAGAATATGATCAACCCATAAGTCCACAGGGATAATCCTTATATAAAAAAATACCTTTTCCTTTCTTTAGCCCAATGTATTGACCTGTTAGTTATCTGTTTGACCAATGTTTCGAACTCCTACTGTATACCTGATACTATGCAAGTCACAGTGAACCACAGGTGAATAAGAGTGGGCTTGTCCTCCTTGAGGTGACATTTTAGTAAGGAGACAAATTGGCTAAACAGACCATTTCTACATAGTGTGGAAAGTAAAATGATTGAGGTATGATTCAGCGGAATGAAAGCACACACAAAAGGTAACTAACTGCTTGTCAGAGCTCCTGTCCCGCTGCATTTTAAACCTGTGCACTCCTGTCATTCAATACTTGGGTTTCATCTATGCGTGCTGAACTTTAACCATGAAATTACCAAATTCCTTCATAAACACTGCCAGTCAGATGTGAAAAGTATAATAATAGCTAACTTTTACTGATATGCCAGGCATTATTGTGAGATTAACACAATATTATGTGTATTAACTCAGTTAATCCTCTCAATTCCCTGAAGTAAGCAAAACTGTGAACTCATTTCACATATGAGGAAACTAAGGCAAAAGAAGCCAAATTACTTTCTCAAGGTCACAGAACTAGACAGTAGAACTAAAAATCACATTCAGGCAATCTAATGGTATATTCCCAGTTCTCAAACATTTCTTTTCAGTCCACTGCTTTCTAGTGATAGAAAGTACAATGAAAGTAAGGAAAATTAGGTTTGAATCTCAGCTAGAACAGTAATTAGCTCTTGTGATCTTGGACAAGATTTCTAATTTCTCAACTTTCAAGTTTTTCAGTATAAAATATAAGCAAGTTTTTATTTTTGTGGCAGTTTTAATGTGGTTCTAAAATTCTTTTATCTTAAATTTCCATTGAGAGGTGAAATATGTTTCTCTCCCCTTACATGTAGGCTCTGTAATTCCCCCAACAGAAGTGACCCTGTTCCAGTTTCTAGGTTTAGTCCTTAAAAATCTATCACTTTCTTCTTGTCTGTTTGGATTCTCTCTCTTAGAACCTAGCCTTCATGGGTGAGGAAGCTCAGGGAATGCCTGTGTGTAAGTGTTGAGGCCAATGGCCTGGGTAGAGCTCCAGCCAATAGTGACTTTTGATATGTAAGCAAGGAAATCTTTGAGTTGACCCTGGACATGGAGTATGACTGTTACTGCATGAGAAGCTTCAGCAAGAATCAGCTACACTTAGGATTTCCCTGGTGGTCCAGTAGCTAACATGCCAGGCTCCCAATGCAGAGGGCCTGGGTTCAGGCCCTGGTCAGGGAACTAGATTCCACATGCCTCAACTAAGAGTCACATGCTGCAACTAAAGATCCTGCGTACCGCAGCTAAGACCTAGCACAGCCACTTAAACAAACGAACAAAGAATCACCTACACTCAGTTCAAACCCAGAACCATGAGAGATCATAAAAAAATCATTAAAAGTTGTTTTAAGCCATTCTTAGGGGTGCTTTTGTATGCAGCAATAGGTAATAGGAACAATTTTATCATTTGTCAGTATTACAAGAGCAAGTTTAAAGCTCTTGAAGAGTGAAAGTGATAGTCACTCAGTCGTGTCCAACTCTTTGCCACCCCATGGACTGTAGCCCACTAGGCTCCACTTTCCATGGGATTCTCCTGGCAAGTATGCTGGAGTGAGTTGCCATCCCCTGCTCCAAGGGATCTTCCTAACCCAGGGATCAAACCAGGCAGACTTTTTACTGTCAAAGCCACCAGGGAAGCCCATGAAAGCCCTTAGTATATTATAAAGCACTGTACAAACGGAAAGAAATGTTAACCTACATTAAGTGTATAGAAGCAATGATATTACATTAAATAATATGAAATCATAAAAATTTCAGTGTTCAATACCAAGGACCAGTTAGTAAACTCATTTAAATCCAGTGGGTATTCCTTGAGTATCTGTAAATAGTTAGAAAAAACAGGTTCTATAAAGCTACAAAAACAACAAAGATAGGTATATTCCATGTATTCTAAGGCTATATAAAAACGTCTTAAAACTAAGCAACAAATGAAAAGAACTATTTTATTTAGCATCTAAATTTCTCAGAAACATTATTTTATCCCTTAAAGCACTATTCACTTCTTGACAGAAGATTTGACGCTGACATCAGGAAAATCTGGGTTTTGATCTTTCCTTTAATACTTCCTTGAGTGCATATAAAGCATCTCTAGTGAAAAGTTTCTATTTGTAAAATGAGAGTAATAATAGCTAACTTGCAGAATTCTTGGGAGGATTAAATGGCACAACATATACTGAGAGCCTAGTACATAGAATATCAATAATAGACAGCTCCCATTACAAATGACCTTTCTAGGTGTGTTTTCCATTGAAAATTTGCATTAAAGATGATCCTAGATACCTATCATCATAGCTCAAAAAAATGGCTACTAAGATTTAGTGTGTTCAATTCTTAAGAATAATAGCCTATTCAAGTTATTCTTGAATTCCTTCTCACTCTTCTCCATTGAACCACGCATGCACCAGCAAATCCCGTTGCTTTTGCCTTTTTAAAGTACCCTGGATCCAATGACCCTCATGAATCCCACTAGTACCGACCTGGCCAAGTCACCATCAATGCTCACATGTTACTTGCAATCTCTGTATTGTTTCCATTTTTTTAAAAAAGTGCCATGAACCAGACAGTTTAAAACAACAGAGATTTATTCTCTCATGCCACAGAGGCTAAAATTCCAAAATCAAAGTGTCATCAGGGCCATGCTCCACCTGAAGTGTCTAGGGCGAGTCTAGAAGCTCACCATATCACTTACTGGTACTTGTTAGAAATAGTACTTAGTACTTGCTGGAAATCCTTTGGCATTCCTCAAATAAATGCAACATTAACTCCAATTTCTGATCTTCTCCCAATGTATGTTTACATTTTCCTTTTACAAAGATACCAGTTTTTGGATTAGAGAATGCACTAATCCAGCATAACTTCATCCCATCTTGGTTACATCTGCAAAGACGTTGTTTCCACACTATGGAGACTCAGTCAGTGAGGAATCCACCTGTAATGCAGAGAACCCAGAAGATCTCCTGGAGAAGGAAATGGCAACCCATTCCAGTATTTTTGCCTAGAGAATCCTATGGATAGAGGAGCCTGACGGGCTACAGTCCATGAGCTCACAGAGTCAGAAGCAACTTAGGGATTAAACCACCACAGCAAAGACACTATTTCCCAACTAAGTCATATCTGCAGGTATTGGGGTGTTAGAACTTCAATGTATCTTTTTTGTGGATATATTTCAACTTCTAATACTTCCCATCTGCTTTCCCTGACTTACCTTCAAACTATGTAGTTCATCAGGACTGAAATGTTTTCCATGCCTGATCATGTTCCTCCTTTGTTCAAACCCTCAGTTGAAAATACATTTGCCATGAAGAAGAAAAAAAAAAAAAAATCAAAGTTCTGAAAGAAGACAAAAGAATTCATCTCGATCTTCTCAAACCTCCGTGTTTCACCCACCCCACGGCTGTTTCTCAGAACTTCCTCTCCCTGTGATAATTCCATTCTAGCTGCATCAGACTTTCTCTCAGTTCTGGTGCTGCTGCCTCGGGGCCTTTGCACTTCATGTTTCCTGCATATAAAATTCTCTCTCTCCCTCAACTCCCACAGCTCTTAACGTGCTCCCTTTTCCCTTCAAGCTTCTGTGGTAATACTATCTTGGGGAGAAACCTCTCCTGATGACTCCATGGAAATTAACACTCTTTTCTACCTTGTATTACTTAGTTAGCAACAGTATCTTGGTTTGTACTTCACAGGTAACACTTTACTAAGGAAGGTCCATTTAGTCAAGGCTATGGTTTTTCCAGTACTCATGTATGGATGTGAGAGTTGGACTATAAAGAAATATGAGCCCCGAAGAATTGATGCTTTTGAACTGTGGTGTTGGAGAAGACTCTTGAGAGTCCCTTGGACTGCAAGAACATCCAACCAGTCCATCCTAAAGGAGATCAGTCCTGAATATTCATTGGAAGGACTGATGCTAAAGCTGAAACTCCAATATTTGGCCACCTGATTCAAAGAACCAACTCATTGGAAAAGACCCTGATGCTGGGAAAGATTGAAGGTGGGAGGAGAAGGGGACGGCAGGGGATGAGATGATTGGATGGCATCACCAACTCAATTGACATGAGCTTGAGTAAGCTCCAGGAGTTGGTGATGGATGGGGAAGCCTGGCATGCTGCAGTCCATGGGGTCTCAAAGAGTCGGACACAAGTGTGCAACTGAACTGAACAGATAGCACATGTCTCTTTGTTCTTGTTGTTTAGTCACTAAGTTGTGTCCAACTCATTTGCAACCCTATGAACTGTAGTCTGCCAGGCTCCTCTGTCCATGAGATTTCCCAAGCAAGAATACTGGAGTGGGTTGATATTTCCTTCTCCAGGGGATCTCCCCAATCCAGGGTTCAAACCCATGTCTCCTGCACTGGCAGGTAGATGCTTTGCCACTGAGCCACCTGGGAAGCCCCAGCACCTGTCTCTACAGGCCACGCAGTATCTTTCTATGTTTAACATCTGATTCTACTCCTCCTTCCCCACTCCCCATACACTGTGACATAAGCTTCGAGAAGGCAGGAACTGTTTTGTGTACTCTTTTCTCTACACAGTGCTTAGAACAGTGTCCAAAAATTGTAGAAAATATAATACAAACTATACTTATCCATAGGAATGCAAGTTGGTTTGGTGGAGATTTAGTTCATTATAGCCCTTTGGATATTGACCAATTTGACAGTTTTTCATTTAAGAAAATTTATATCAACATTCTCGATGGCATTGGCTTTCCTGGTGGCTCAATAGTAAAGAGTCTGCCTGCCAATGTAGGAGAAATGAGTTTAGTCCCTGGGTTGGGAAGATCCCCTAGAGGAGGAAAAGGCAACCCACTCCAGTATTCTTGCCTGGAGAATCTCATGGACAGAGGTGCCTGGTGGGTTATAGTCCATGGGGTCACAAGTGAGTTGGACATGACTTAGTGACTAAAAAGTAGCATTTATTTTTTGTCTCTTAATGGCATTATGTATGTGTGGTTCTTTAAGTTTCTTTGAAGAACTTGTAAAATCCTACTACTTCTCTCATTAAGTATCTTTCCATAACATCCACATTGATAAAGTTTCTGGAAAGGGATGGATGAGAACTGAGTTTCAAAGAGAGTATAGGAATGTACTGATATGTGGGGACAAACAAGGCAAAGAGGGCAGTAAGGATTTATGTATTGATATATTATTCCCGGTTATCTAGTAATTTTCCAAAAAGGTAAAATCATGAATCTCATAAAAAAGAAAGTGAATAAAGTCAACAATTTTATTTAGCTCATTAATTAGTTGAGGCTTCCCTTGTGGCTCAGCTGTTAAAGAATCCACCTGCAATGTGGGATACCTGGGTTCAATCCCTGGGTTGGGAAGATCCCCTGGAGAAGGAAAAGACTACCCACTCCAGTATCCTGGCCTAGAGAATTCCATGGACTGTACAGTCCATGGGGTCTCAAAAAGTCAGATATGACTGACTGAGCAACTTTCACACTTCACAGTCAGATTTAAATACTAGTAGAGTTACTTGTCATAAGTCCAATTCTTCTTCAAACTGTCATTGGCAGGAATTGTTTGCATTGCTATGGACAGGAAACATTGCTGATGAGTCACTAGTGCACTGTCATCAGCCATCTAAATGTTCATCTTTCTAAAGGCGCAAAGTACCCCAGCCATAAACAATCAAATGGACACACCCCATAAAAATAAGATAATCATTGAAAAGTACCCAAGATAACATGCAGCATTCCTTTGAAAAGCCATCCAGTAATCTTTTTCAAAAATCTTTCAGAATTTTCCTAAAAATACCAAGCAGGTTATGTAAGATATAGAGACTCACATATTTCTGAGAATGCTGAATATTTGTTTAGTTAGATGAAGGGACAGTCCAGTTGGTGAAAGATGTTATTGCAAGGCAAGTTAGGATATTATGTAACAAGTTATGGAAAATTACTCTAAATTATCAAGCACAGGAGAGACTTGATGAAAATTATGTTTGAAGAGAATCATTTTAGCAGAGGTGTGTAGGATGGAAACTTAGAGTTAAGGAGAGGTGGGGAGAAAAGTAAAAGAAAAGCGAGACGACGTACTTGGAAAATCCAGCCCTGGTTTAGACCTGGGACATGCGAGTGATCCAGAGAGCATTGATTAGCAAACACTGGACTTTGGGACAGAGAAGGAACTGATCAGGGTGACCAGGAGAGAGTCTGCCTTCTCGGAATTGCTCAGACGATGTCTTATTGTGGGAGTTCTTGTATTTCTAAAATGTGCTCTTGGTAACACAACAGTTTATTTCTCTCCATTTCTATTACTTTTGACAGCATGCTAATAAGTGACTTTTCTTTCGAATTCATAGTATTGCATTTATGGACTTTTGTAAAAGCCATGGACTTCTGTAGCATTTTCTTGCCTAAAATGTTTTCTCCCTAAAATGTTTTCCATTCCTATCATTTGAGAAAGGCATGTATCTATAAAACATTCAAGTGTATCTACTCCACTTCTGTAAAAGTATTTGTGATATCTTTTTTGATGAATGTTGTTTAGGTTTCAATTCTAGTGTAATTTATTAATATAATTTTACTAATGTTCATTTGGGCTTCCCCAGTGGCTCAGCAGTAAAGATTCCACCTGTACTGAGATGCAAGAGACACGGGTTTAATCCCTGAGTCAGCAGGATCCCTTTGAGGAGGAAATGGCAATCCACTCTAGTATCCTGGCTGGGAAAAATCCCATGGACAAAGGAGACTGGAGGGCTATGGTCCATGCAGTTGCAAAGCGGGGTACAACTAAGTGACTGAGCATGCATGCAATGTTCAGTTAGAGCATTCTTTAAATGGAGAATTGAATTCTGATAAAGTTTCTAACAATACAACAAGCTTAGAGAAATCTATTCTCTTTCTTTTTACACAGAATTATTGAGATATAATTGACATTTATTTATTTTAATATGAATTTATTTATTTTAATTGGTGTTAATTGACATTTAAATGTGTGTAAGTTGAAGACGTACAAGGTGATGATCAATGCACGTATATATTGCAAAATGATTACCTAATAAGGTTAGTTGTTAATGTTGTGTTTTTTTAATCTGTAGTTCAATTATGTTTTGAGTGTGATTTTTACTGAATTTTACCTGATTTGTAAAAACTAAGAAAAACATCATGTCTATTCAATATTAGAAAACAAAACAAATCATTCAGTTCATTTAAATCTATAACAACACTTGTTTGAAGTGCTTAGGTTATATCTTGATTTCATAATTGCAGCTAAATAATTGAAGTTCAAGCCAATCTTTGATGTGAGTATACCTTCTTCATTTGCTTGAAGTTTGTAGAAATTGAACAGTGGTGTTTTAAGAAAATGCCATTTTCCTAGCTTGACATATTCTAAGCAAACACATGCACTCTAAAAATGCATATCAAACCTAACCTTTTGAAAATTCAAACGGCACTGAGGACATCATAAATGATTCACCAGTGACAGACATATAGGTAATTTTTATGACCTGAGCCATGAATCGTTCTTAAGTTCTTGATTCAAGTGACTACTTCTCACTATATTGAGCCATGAGTTTCAAAAATAAACCTTCTGCTGATAAGGAGATTTACAGAGAACAAAAAAGCCTGAGTCAACTATTTATCTGGGACTAAATTCTGTGAACTAAGCTTAGTTCAAGCAAGAGGTTTTCTAAGCAGTTCATTTATTTTAATATGGTACAAGCATTTCGGAGTAACACTGTAGCTTTGTCCACAGTGCATTGACAGAAGAGGAGGGGAAAGGGCCCTAAGCTAACATGTCGTGCATTCTCAGAAATAAGAACTCAGCACCTGCTAGAAGCAAAGTTCCACGCCAGATGCCCTGGAGATACACAGGCCTAGCCTACAAGGGGCTTATGCCTATAATTGGAGGAGTAAAAACCGGTGCACAGATCATTACATTATGGCAAATTATGACAGAAGACAGAATATTATAAATACTCTAGGTAGGGCATAAAAGTGAACTTTTTCAGAGATTCCACAGAGAGAGAAAGAACACTGGTTTTCTAGGGGAATGAGAAAGACTTCATGGTGTTTGAATAGAACAGTGTTTCTCAAACTTCTGCATGCATAAAAGATGCCTGCTGAGCTTGTTAAAATTTAGATTTCTGGACCATCCCTAGAGATTCTGATTTTTATAATCAGTCTGCATCCCTAACTAGCACCCTGGGTGATTTAGATGGGAATGGCTCAAGTACAGTGCTGTAGAAGCACATGGTTAGAGCCTTAGAAGATAAATAATATTGAGAAGGCAGTGTGCAAGGAGAAAGAATTCAGATTAAAGAAATGCTAGAATAAATGAGGAGATAGGAAAGTGTGATACATTATCTGATCTCTGTGGGGGATTTTAGAATCCCTTTTCCCACCCCAATTAGCTAATTAAAGTAACAATGGTTTCTGATGAGTCATTCTAGAAAATGAAGAAACTTGGAGGTCCGCAATAGAATGCATTTAATATCACTATCTCCCAAAATAACCCTAAATTGCCTACAAGTTGATGAAGAGTATATGAAGTATTAATAAGAGATCCTCACATTTTCAAGTGATCTCATTTAAACAGCTATGGAACTCTGGAGGGAAACGCACCTTGGGGAACCAGCAAGGGAGATCAGGGAGCTGATGCACTTTAGAACAACAGGCAGATACTGACTTTCCGTGGGCCAGCGCTGAGTAACTGCCCGATTTTGCTGGTGCCAGGCTGGCTCAACTTGTCCCCATAATCAATAGGCAGTTTCCATAAACAGACACTCATAATTGTCATGGCAGACAGAAGGTGGAGGTCAACTTTCTTTCTCCTGAGTCCAGCTGCTAGTGATCAGGAGTCCTCTATGTCCTGTATCTTTGGACACAAGCTCAGATTCCCTTAGTTATAGATTACTCTCCCTCTCTCATCCCCACTTTCCATATTATCTATCCTTACATAGCAGAAAATGTGGGTTCACAAACTTTAGAGTGGAAGCTGAAACTGGCCCCTGTACACAGAGAGCAAGGAGAAAATGGAGAGACCATGCCAGAAAATGCAAGAGAACTTATTGACAAGGTTTATCTTGGGTGTCTGCAGGATGAAATCTCCACGGTGCCCTGCCAGAATCTTAAGTTGTGCCTAGAAGTTTATATCGCTTAACTGGATGCAGTCACATATTCAGTCCAGATGATCTCAACTACACCTTGCGCTCCGAGGCTGCATCCTTAGAACAGCTCCTAGTGTGGAAATGGTACACTGAACAAACGTTTTAAGGAAGGGGAGGAAGTGACAAGCCTTCGATTGCCTGGGTCCAGCTCAAATGTGCTTGCTAAGGCTCTTCAGTCGTTTTGCCAGGCTCCTCTGTCCATGGGAATTCCCAAGGGAGAATATTGGAGTGGGTTGCCATGCCTCCTCCAGGGGATCTTCCTGACCCACGGATCGAACCTCTTATACCTCTTGCATCGGCAGGAAAGTTCTTTACCACTAGTGCCACCTGGGAAGCATGTCCTATTGACGACCTTGCCCCGCAAAAAAGGAATCTAGCATTATCTGTGTCGGCACACGGTTAAAGCAGCAGAGGTGGGGTCTATAACTCAAGGAGAAACATTGTATAGTTGGGAAACATCCAGCGTCCACTAGAGGAGAACTTTCTAAGTGTCCGTTATCACAAAAACTTTGTAAAAGAATTAAGAACACTATGGTTAAGATGCACTATATGGTAAGGAATGAGAATCAAGGAATAAATTATATGCCAAAGGCAAATTGTGAAAAATCTTGATGGTGGAAAAGGACTTTTTCAACAGACCAAGGGGAATACCTGCACATAATTCAAAGTTGGTCTGTAGGAAGTTAGAAGTGTACACAAAGTATAAAGTTGACTAAGGACAAGACAAACATAGGAAACTCTAAACAGATTCACAGAGTTAAGATAATTCTTATATAGTCAGCCCCCCAAAACATTCGGTGCTGATCCATGGAAGAAATTCAATTACAGCATTCATTTAAACTTATTTCTTAAAGAACTTTCATGTAACATCCAAAGCATAATCCCAGAGGCTTTATCACTGAGCACTCTAGAAGAAAAACACAATTTTAATCATTTCAATTATATAGATAATTTTTAAAAAACATGAAATGGAAGTTTAAGGGATTGTACATGTACTTGTATATCATTCACAATCTTAAGAAAGCATTTATTCTTTATCTCAGATTCTTCCCATAATAATTGTTACTTCTGAAAAAATAGTCCTCAGAATAGAAACTGTTTGTTTTCACTGGAGCAGGCAGAATTAATTTAAAGCCAGTCAGAACTTTTTTCTAAGTTGGCTGGATAAAATGGATGAATAGGAGAGATATCCAAGGTTGTATTTAACTTTTCCCTATGTCCTGCTTCCCTCCCAAGTCTTACTTTTTCTCTCAAGAAAGTGCAGAATGATAAGCAATCTTCCTCCAATTCTATTTACTCCTCCGTGTAAAGAGTTCAGTCCATATCCAAATTTCTCTTTACTCAAAAGTAACCTAAATGCGTATTATGTTTTCCTATATTCTTTTATGATATTCTGTTTTATCCATAATTGCCATTTGTCCAATCAATCAAAATTTATTCTCAGCAAAAATTTATGCGTTACATTTCTTTAGTGCCAGTCTAGTACTTTGGCCACCTCATGCAAAGAACTGACTCCATGGAAAAGACCCTGATGCTGGGAAAGATTGAAGGCAGGAGGAGAAGGGGACGACAGAGGATGAGATGGTTGGATGGCATCACCGACTCAATGGACATGGGTTTGAGCAAGCTCCAGGAGTTGATGATGAACAAGAAAGCCTGGTGTGCTGCAGTCAGTCCATGGGGGTGCAAAGAGTTGGACACGACTCAGTGACTGAACCGACCTGAAGTATCTAACATGGCTTCCTAGATGGCACCAGTGGTAAAGAACCTGTCTGCCAAAGCAGGAGATGCAAGAAAGTCCAGTTCTATACCTGGATCAGGAAGATCCCCTGGAGGAGGAAATGGCAACTCATTCCAGTATTCTTGCCCGGAAAATTACATGGACAGAGGAGCCTGGAGGGCTACAGTCTATGGGGTTACATGGCTGAGCACACACAGTATCTAATATAGGCGTGAGTGCACAGTTCAGTTCAGTCACTGAGTTCAGTTCAGTTCAGTTGCTCAGTCGTGTCCGACTCTTTGCAACCCCATGAATTGCAGCATGCCAGGCCTCCCTGTCCATCACCAACTCCCAGAGTTCACTCAGACTCACGTCCATTGAGTCAGTGATGCCATCCAGCCATCTCATCTTCTGGTGTCCCCTTCTCCTCCTGCCCCCAATCCCTCCAAGTACCAGAGTCTTTTCCAGTGAGTCAACTCTTCACATGAAGTGGCCAAAGTACAGGAGTTTCAGCTTCAGCAACATACCCTCCAAAGAAATCCCAGGGCTAATCTCCTTCAGAATGGACTGGTTGGATCTCCTTGCAGCCCAAGGGACTCTCAAGAGTCTTCTCCAACACCACAGTTCAAAAGCATCAATTCTTCAGCACTCAGCTTTCTTCACAGTCCAACACTCACATCCATACATGACCAATGGAAAAACCATAGCCTTGGCTAGATGGACCTTTGTTGGCAAAGTAATGTCTCTGCTTTTAAATATGCTATCTAGGTTGGTCATCAGTTGCTCAGTTGTGTCCAACTCTGTGACCCCATGGACTGCAGCACGCCAGGCCTGCCTCCTGGGGAGTTCACTGAAACTCATATCCATTGAGTCAGTGATGCCATCCAACCGTCTCATCCTCTGTCATCTCCTTCTTCTCCTGACTTCAATCATTCCCAGCATCAGGGTCTTTTAAAATAAGTTAGTTCTTCACATCAGACGGCCATATTATCAAAATTTCACCTTCATCATCAGTCCTTCCAATGGATACCCAGGACTGATTTCCTTTAGGATGGACGGGTTGGATCTCCTTGCAGTCCAAAGGACTCTCAAGAGTCTTCTCCAACACCACAGTTCAAAAGCACCAATTTTTCAGAGCTCAGCTTTCTTTATAGTCCAACTCTCACATCCATACATGACCACTGGTTCTGCTTTTTAAAATGCTGTCTAGTTTGGTCATAACTTTTCTTCCAAGGAGCAAGTGTCTTTTAACTTCATGGCTGCAGTCACCATCTGCAGGGATCTTGGAGCCCAAAAAAAATAAAATCTGACACTGTTTCCACTGTTTCCCCATGTATTTGCCATGAGGTGATGGGATCAGATGCCATGATCTTAGATTTCTGAATGTTGAGCTTTAAGCCAGCTTTTTCACTTTCCTCTTTCACTTTCATCAAGAGGTTCTTCACTTTCTGCCATAAGGGTGGTGTCATCTGCATATCTGAGGTTATTGATATTTCTACCTGCTATTTTGATTCCAGTTTGTGCTTGCTCCAGTCCAGCATCTCTCATGATGTACTGTGTATATAAGTTAAATAAGCAGGGTGACAATATATAGCCTTGAAGTACTCATTTTCCTATTTGGAATCAGTCTGTTGTTCCATGCCAAATTCTAACTGTTGCTTCTTGGCCTGTATACAGATTTCTCAGGAGGCAGGTCAGGTGGTCTGGTATTCCATCTCTTTCAGAATTTTCTGCAGTTTATTGTGATCCACACAATCAAGGGCTTTGACATATTGAATAAAGCAGAAGTAGATGCTTTTCTGGATAGTTCAGTTCAGTTCAATTCAGTCACTCAGTTGTGTCCAACTCTTTGCGACCCCATGAATCGCAGCACGACAGGCCTCCCTGTCCATCACCAGCTCCCGGAGTTCACTCAGATTCACATCCATCAACTCAATGATGCCATCCAGCCATCTCATCCTCTGGCGTCCCCTTTTCCTCCTGCCCCCACCCCTCCCAGCATCAGAGTCTTTTCCAATGAGTCAACACTTTGCATGAGGTGGCCAAAGTACTGGAGTTTCAGCTTTAGCATCATTCCTTCCAAAGAAATCCCAGGGCTGATCTCCTTCAGAATAGACTGGTTGAATCTCCTTGCAGTCCAAGGGACTCTCAAGCGTCTTCTCCAACACCACTGTTCAAAAGCATCAATTTTTTGGTGCTCAACTTTCTTCACAGTCCAACTCTCACATCCATACATGACCACAGGGAAAACCATCACCTTGACTAGACAGACCTTAGTTGGCAAAGTAATGTCTCTGCTTTTGAATATGCTATCTAGGTTGGTCATAACTTTTCTTCCAAGGAGTAAGCGTCTTTTAATTTCATGGCTGCAGTCACCATCTGCAGTGATTTTGGAGCCCCCAAAAATAAAGTCTGACACTGTTTCCACTGTTTCCCCGTCTATTTCCCATGAAGTGATGGGGCCAGATGCCACGATCTTCGTTTTCTGAATGTTGAGCTCTAAGCCAACTTTTTCACTGTCCTCTTTCACTTTCATCAAGAGGCTTTTTAGTTCCTCTTCACTTTCTGCCCATTCATTAGCTCCATAGTGGTTGAAGCCTAAACCTTTAACATTTTGTAGCATTATGAAGCTTAGCAGTGGCATGTGAGTCAGAGGACTGTATAATTTACCTTCACCTCCATTTCATACTAGAATATCAAGGAATTGTCCCAGTCCAATCCATGATCTTGCAAGAAATTTCAAAACCATAAAGTGCACCATTTTTTAGGATAGATTCACTTTTATGGTAATAACAAATTAATAATGCAAATGTTGTCTATAAGAAGATAATGAAGGGGTAACATGCATGCAAAATCAAGTGTATGTGAAGTTGACAAAATATTTTGTGAAAAATGTGCTTTGCTATTATGGTTTAACTTTAGCAGTGAACATAATTCTCTTTAAAAATACAGATGCTTTTAAAAAAAAATTACACTTCTTAGTTCAGCTCTTCAACTACAATTTCTTTCTCTTTTATGCATTTTCCAACCTTTTGGCAGCTTTATTGTTAAAAGCCAAGGTTCATTCATAATTGTACCACAGTAGCACGCATTTCAGAGAAGGCAATGGCACCCCACTCCAGTACTCTTGCCTGGAAAATCCCATGGACAGAGGAGCCTGATAGACTGCAGTCCGTGGGGTCAGTAAGAGTCGGGCACAACTGAGCGACTTCACTTTCACTTTTTACTTTCCTGCATTGGAGAAGGAAACAGCAACCCACTCCAGTATTCTTGCCTGGAGAATCCCAGGGACAGAGGAGCCTAGTGGGCTGCCATCTATGGGGTCGCACAGAGTCAGACACAACTGAAGTAACTTAGTTTCAGGTGTATAGCAAAAAGATTCATTTATATATGTATTTGTGTATATATGTATTAAATATAAGTATACATATATATTGGAGAAGGCAATGGCAAGCCACTCCAGTACTCTTGCCTAGAAAATCCCATGGACAGAGGAGCCTGGTAGGCTGCAGTCCATGGGGTGGCTATGAGTCGGACACAACTGAGCAACTTCACTTTCACTTTTCACTTTCACACATTGGAGAAGGAAATGGCAACCCACTCCAGTGTTCTTGCCTGGAGAATCTCAGGGACAGGGAAACCTGGTGAGCTGCCATCTATGGGGTTGCACAGAGTCGGACACGACTGAAGTGAGTTAGCAGCAGCAGCAGCAGCATGCATTTACATTGGCAAAGTTTCCATACTACAAAAGAATTACTGTAGTAGATATGTCATGAAATAGCATCTTATTATTCTTCTCTTCTATTTTCTCTACCAAGTGGGTCAAAGTCAGTAACAAGTGTTCCTCTAACATGATATTTTTGAACAAGTTAAAGGAATGGAGTGAGCTTTAAAGCTTTAGTTTTATAATAGTTTAAAATGATCAACACTTTTAGTTTTAGTTATGTTTCTCAACCTCCCAAGAACTTTTTGCTCTGTGCTGATTTTGCTTATACTGGAAAGCCATTGATTTCTGTACTTTCACTTACGTTGTTCTCAATCAAGAAAACGTGATTGAGAATTTATTATATATGAGGCGCCTGTCAAAAAATGATATAAATCACCTCTACCCTTGAAGAATGTATAATCTCACTGTGAGATAAAATATTAAAGAAGGGTGAAATAGATGGTATAGCCAGTAAGAACTATATTCAGAGGAGAGAGCTTTCAAATTGACCCCTCAAAAATGTAGCTGTGAATAGATCACTGTCTAATACAGATTATAAGATTTCCAATTGGTTTTATTCAGATGTGTTTGAAAACCGTGTGAGAGAAAAACATCTACCCTACTCATCTTCCTAAAGTGATAGCAAGAAAATAGACTAAAAATATTTACTGGTTCTATGGCATGTTGGTGACCACCATTTTAATGTTTCTGAGATAGGTAAAGTGGAGTTATCAGAACTGAAGAAGCTTAGGGTTCTGTTACCACCTTATTTTAACAACTTTAATGAACCCCTGAAATAGACAGGGCAGACTATAAGCAGTGCATGTGTGAATGGTCTGCCACATCCAACTCTTTGCAACCCCATGAACTGTAGACCAAGTTCCTCTGCTATGGGATTTTCCAGGCAAGAACACTGGAGGGGGTTGCCGTTTCCTACTCCAGGAGATCTTCCTGATCCAGGGATTGAACCCAAGTCTCTTGCATTTACTGCATGGGCAAGTGGACTCTTTACCACTGTGCCACCTGGGAAACCCTGGTGCATAAGCAACAGTGTGAAAAGTGAAAGCGTTAGTCACTCCGCTGTGTCCTACTCTTTGCAACCCCAAGGTCTGTAGCCCACCAGGCTCCTCTGTCTGTGAGGTTCTTCAGGAAAGAATACTGGAGTGGGAAGCCATTCCCTTCTCCAGAGGATCTTCCCAACCCAGGGGTGAAACTCCCATCTCCTGCATTGGCAGGTGGATTCTTTAGCATCTGAGCCACCAGGGAAGCTCAGTTTATAAGCAGAGGTCTCCCCAAACAAGCCCCACATAAATGTTAACTAACTATAGGATCTACATGTCTAAATGAGAATATGTTGGCAAGTATTAGATCTGCTGGCATATTGATAATAATCTCATCTCATGATTTAAGATGAGATTTAACAATGTCATTTCATTCAAGACAAAGTTGTAATCTTATTCATACATAGAGAGGTATAATAGATAACAAGATCAGAATCCCTAAATTCTCACATAATAACATTTAACAAGACCCAAAATATTAATTTCTTAAGTATGAAAAACAACCCATATTTAATTGATATTTGGCTTAGCAGGATTCAAAGTTTGGACCTTTAATAAAATAGAACTATGTGGATCAAGTTGCTTTTTATAAGAAAACTACATATTTAGGCATTACTACAAGTATAGTGAGCTTTCCAGGTGGCACAGTTGTAAAGAATCCACCTGCCAATGCAGGAGATGCAGGAGACTTGGGTTTGATCCCTGGGTTGGGAAGATTCTTGCCTGAAAAATCCGATGGACAGAGGAGCATGGTGGGCTACAGTCCATAGGGTAGCAAAGAGTCAGACACGACTGAGTATTACACTGCAGGAGTGAAAGGGAAAGAAAGAAAGTGAAGTCGTTCAGTCGTGCCGGACTCTTTGCGACCCCATGGATAGTAGTGTGCACCAAGCTCCTCCATCCATGGGATTTTTAAGGTAAGAGTCCTGGAGTGGGTTGCCATTTCCTTCTCCAGGGAATCTTCCCAACCCGGAGATCAAACCCAGGTCTCTCATATTGTAGACAGACGCTTTACCATCTGAGCCAATAGGGAAGTCCAATCCACTGCAGGAGTAGAGTCCCTAAGATATGGTAAGAGATATTCTGCTCTATTCTCATAATTTGGCCAATCTGTATAAAGTCTGTATTAACAAAAGCAAACCTCCCAAGTGATAATAAACATTATGGTAAGTAAGCAACCATAGCCAAACTGAATAAAATATTTGCACAAAAAATTCAGACAAAGCATTTATTTTCATTCAAATTTTTTCCCCCAAGTAAATGAGATTGACTAGAAAATTGACACATGGGAACTCTTACTTTAAAAGGAATCTGTGACAAAACAAGCAGATCTCCATATACCACCTCTAACATTCAGTTCAGTTCAGTTCAGTCAGTCAGTCATGTCTGACTCTTCGCGACCCCATGCATTGCAGCACGCCAGGCCTCCCTGTCCATCACAATCTCCCGGAGTTCACTCAGATTCACATCCATCGAGTCCGTGACGCCATCCAGCCATCTCATTCTCTGTTGTCCCCTTCTCCTCCTGCCCCCAATCCCTCCCAGCATCAGAGTCTTTTACAATGAGTCAACCCTTCACATGAGGTGGCCAAAGTACTGGAGTTTCGGCTTCAGCATCATTCCTTCCAAAGAAATTCCAGGGCTGATCTCCTTCAGAATGGACTGGTTGGATCTCCTTGCAGTCCAAGGGACTCTCAAGAGTCTTCTCCAACACCACAGTTCAAAAGCATCAATTCTTCGGCACTCAGCCTTCTTCACAGCCCAACTCTCACATCCATACATGACCACAGGAAAAACCATCGCCTTGACTAGACGGACCTTAGTCGGCAAAGTAATGTCTCTGCTTTAGAATAGACTATCTATGTTGGTCATAACTTTTCTTCCAAGGAGTAAGCGTCTTTTAATTTCATGGCTGCAGTCACCATCTGCAGTGACTTTGGAGCCCAAAAAAATAAAGTCTGACACTGTTTCCACTGTTTCCCCATCTATTTCCCATGAAGTGATGGGACTGGATGCCATGATCTTCGTTTTCTGAATGTTGAACTTTAAGCCAACTTTTTCACTCTCCTCTTTCACTTTCATCAAGAAGCTTTTTAGTTCCTCTTCACTTTCTGCCATAAGGGTGGTGTCATCTGCATATCTGAGGTTATGGATATTTCTCCCGGCAATCTTGATTCCAGCTTGTGGTTCTTCCAGCCCAGCTTTTCTCATGATGTACTCTGCATATAAGTTAAATAAGCACAGTGACAATATACAGCCTTGACCTACTCCTTTTCCTATTTGGAACCAGTCTGTTGTTCCATGTCCAGTTCTAACTGTTGCTTCCTGGCCTGCATACAGATTTCTCAAGAGGCAAGTTAGATGGTCTGGTATTCCCATCTCTTGAAGAATTTTCCACAGTTTATTGTGATCCACACAGTCAAAGGCTTTGGCATAGTCAATAAAGCAGAAATAGATGTTTTTCGGGAACTCTCTTGCTTTTTTGATTTATCCAGCGGATGTTGACAATTTGATCCCTGGTTCCTCTGCCTTTTCTAAAACCAGCTTGAACATCAGGGAGTTCACGGTTCACATATTGCTGAAGCCTGGCTTGGAGAATTTTGAGCATTACTTTACTAGCATGTGAAATGAGTGCAATTGTGCGGTAGTTTGAGCATTCTTTGGCATTGCCTTTCTTTGGGATTGGAATGAAAACTGACCTTTTCCAGTCCTGTGGCCACTTCTGTGTTTTCCAAATTTGCTGGCATATGAGTGCAGCACTTTCACAGCATCATCTTTCAGGATTTGAAACAGCTCAACTGGAATTCCATCACCTCCACTAGCTTTGTTCGTAGTGATGCTTTCTAAGGCCCACTTGACTTCACTTTCCAAGATGTTTGGCTCTATATTATTGATCACATCATCATGATTATCTGGGTCGTGAAGATCTTTTTTGTACAGTTCTTCCGTGCATTCTTGCCACCTCTTCTTAATATCTTCTGCTTCTGTTAGGTCCATCCCATTTCTGTCCTTTATTGAGCCCATCTTTGCATGAAATGTTCCCTTGGTGTCTCTAATTTTCTTGAAGAGATCTCTAGTCTTTCCCATTCTGTTGTTTTCCTCTACTTCTTTGCATTGATCACTGAAGAAAGCTTTCTTATCTCTTCTTGCTATTCTTTGGAACTCTGCATTCAGATAGTTATATCTTTCCTTTTCTCCTTTGCTTTTCGCCTCTCTTCTTGTCACAGCTATTTGTAAGGCCTCCCCAGACAGCCATTTTGCTTTTTTGCATTTCTTTTCCATGGCAATGGTCTTGATCCCTGTCTCCTGTACAATGTCACGAACTTCATTCCATAGTTCATCAGGCACTCTATCTATCAGATCTAGGCCCTGAAATCTATTTCTCATTTCCACTGTATAATCATGAGGGATTTCATTTAGGTCATACCTGAATGGTCTAGCAGTTTTCCCTACTTTCTTCAATTTAAGTCTGAATTTGGCAATAAGGAGTTCATGATCTGAGCCACAGTCAGCTCCTGGTCTTGTTTTTGTTGACTGTATAGAGCTTCTCCATTTTTGGCTGCATAGAATATAATCAATCTGATTTCGGTGTTGACCATCTGGTGATGTCCATGTGTAGAGTGTTCTCCTGTGTTGTTGGAAGAGGGTGTTTGCTATGACCAGTGCATTTTCTTGGCAAAACTCTAATAATCTTTGCCCTGCTTCATTCCGCATTCCAAGGCCAAATTTGCCTGTTACTCCAGGTGTTTCTTGACTTCCTACTTTTGCATTCCAGTCCCCTATAATGAAACGGACATCTTTTTGGGGTGTTAGTTCTAAAAGGTCTTGTAAGTCTTCATAAAACCATTGAAATTCAGTTTCTTCAGCATTACTGGTTGGGGCATAGACTTGGATAACTGTGATATTGAATGGTTTGCCTTGGAAACGAACAGAGATCATTCTGTCATTTTTGAGATTGCATCCAAGTACTGCATTTCAGACTCTTTTGTTGACCACAATGGCTACTCCATTTCTTCTGAGGGATTCCCGCCCACAGTAGTAGATATATTGGTCATCTGAGTTAAATTCACCCATTCCAGTCCATTTTAGTTCTCTGATTCCTAGAATGTCGACGTTCACTCGTGCCATCTCTTGTCTGACCACTTCCAATTTGCCTTGATTCATGGACCTGACATTCCAGGTTCCTATGCAATATTGCTCTTTACAGCATTGGACCTTGCTTCTATCACCAGTCACATCCACAATTGTGTATTTGTTTGCTTTGGTTCCTTCCCTTCGTTCTTTCTAGAGTTATTTCTCCACTGATCTCCAGTAGCATATTGGGCACCTAATGACCTGGGGAGTATCCTTTTGGTATCCTATCATTTTGCCTTTTCCTACTGTTCATGGGGTTTTCAAGGCAAGAATACTGAAGTGGCTTGCCATTCCCTACACCAGTGGATCACGCTCTGTCACCTCTAACAGTAGCATTCCTGCATTTTGTTAGGGCTTCCTTGGTGGCTCAGTGGGAAAGAATCCGACTGCAGTGCAGGAGATCCAGATTTGATCCCTGGGTCAGGAAGATCCCCTAGAGAAAGAAATGGCAGCCCACTCCAGTATTTTGTCTGGGGGAAACCCATGGACAGAGGAGCCTGGCGGGCTACAGTTCATGGGGTGCACCATGAACTGTAAGGACCTGCAAAAGGACCAGAAAAGACAACTTGATTTTTTCCAGTTTCATTTTGCAAAAATTAGGTTTTGGTATTTCATTTTGCACTCAAGAGCACATCCAGATATGAGTGTCTATGTACTCAAGATATCTACTGAATCGTATTTGATGGCTCTAGAAATGTACATCCCTTTCTATTGAACCAAAAGCAATAAAATTATGCTAAAGTGGATGTGAGTCTGAGTGAACTCAGGAAGTTGGTGATGAACAGGGAGGCCTGGTGTGTTGCGATTCATGGGGTCACAAAGAGTTGGACGCGACTGAGCGACTGAAC
The DNA here is from genome assembly GCF_023091745.1 of Budorcas taxicolor. Lineage (NCBI taxonomy): Eukaryota > Metazoa > Chordata > Mammalia > Artiodactyla > Bovidae > Budorcas > Budorcas taxicolor. The sequence continues at coordinate 47,495,965 of NC_068914.1, read as the reverse complement.
TGAACTGAACTGATAGATCTCTCCCCTCAGTCACCAGGTATTTTCTCTTATGCAACAAGATGGAAGTTTCTAAACTAGAAAATTGAAAAATTGAGTCTAAATGATTGGCAAGTGACATGAATATGGAATATGAGACTCTAATTTCATTCTTTTAATGTGGAAATATGCTTGGTTAAAAGTTATATCATCTGCTCTCAACCTTCCTCACTCTTCTCCTTCATCCAAAATAAATAAACACACAAACACACACACATACTTTGAATATCTCAACACCAGTCACTTCTTACTCTTCCTATGTAGTTTGAACAGGATTGAAATTAATATTTTATTTTGGTACTCATGCTTATTATATAAAAGATTCCACTTATTTTGCTCAATTTTTTCACTCACATATTGCTACGAAAATAGCAAGGTGATAAAAGCACCAGAATTACAGTTGTTTGTATTATATATTCATACTTAACTGTAGTCCTTTATACACCTGTTGCATTTTGCACATGCTCTGTCTTCTGAAGTCCATCACCATCTTAAATATACCAAGGTGACTTTCTAATCCCGTTTTGGGCTAAATTTTCCTGTAAGTCTACCTAGTAATGCTACACTGAATTCATTTGTTTTAAGCTTTACCATTAGGACTTCTACATAGATCTTTGCTCATTAAGCAGTTCCTTCTTTTACCTTCCCCAGCAGTTGTTGGATAGACCTGAAATTGTCATAAATGTCTTAATGACGTTCATCATAGTGCAAATTATAATCTTGATAATTTAATAAAAAGCTACTCACTTAGAAGGTCTTACCTTACAACAAAATTTCCTTTCTGCCTGAAAAACGGGTTCAATATGAAATCATATGAACATAACTACCTTTAGGGCATGGGTTCCCAGCCCCCAGGCTGTGAACCATACTATTGTGGCTTGTTAGGAACCAGGTCACACAGCAGGAGATGAGTGGTGCGGGCGGAAACGAAGCTTGATCTGCCACTCCCCAACACTCTCATTACTGCCTGAACACCTCCTAGCCCCATGCCTTCTGTGGAAGAAAAACTGTCTTCCAGGAAATTGGTCCCTGTTGCCAAAAGGTTGGAGATCACTGCTATTGGGTAAAAGAGAATGAAAAAACCTAGCAAAAGCAGAATAAAGGAGATTCAAGATATTTTTGGCCACTTATGGCTCAAGAGTTCTCCAGTGAAATTATTCACCCTCTGTTCTGTGTTGCGCTATGTTGCTTCAGTCAGGACCGTCTCTGTGACCCCATGGACTGTAGCCCGCCAGGCTCCTCTGTTCATTGGATTCTCTAGGCAAGAATACTGGAGTGGGTTGCCATGCCATCTACCAGGGGATCTTCTTAACCCAGGGATCGAACCCAAGTCTCTTGCAACTTCTGCATTGGCAAGAAGATTCTTTACCACTAGCATCTCCTGCTAAGATTCACCCTCTGACAGCTTGCTAAAATGTTCCAGAGGTGACCATGTTTCAGAGGTGACAGGTGACAATGTTTCTAGTTTCATTTTTAGTGAAAAAAAAAAATTGCTTGTATTCTGAAGTCTGTAATTAGCTAGATAATTCAGGAAAGGAAAGCAAATTTCGGCAACCCAAGGGAAGCCAAGAGCTAAAGGATCAATGCGTGAGCACAACAACTGCAGAGCACACCCAAGCAGTTTCAATGCACCCAGATGCCCTTTGGGTCTTGTTTGACAATCTCAAGAACACATGTCACTTTCTATTATGCACACCAATATAGAGAGAGCTCCAAACTTGCACTATTCTTTTGCAATATCAGTTGAAAATATAGTGTCTATGGCTGAAAAAGGCTGAGGCTCAGCCGGCAGATCACAAGAGAGAGAGAAAGAGTAGGGAAACTAGAGTAAAAGACCCAGGAAAAGAAATGGAAAAAAAGAATATTTCAGAAACTAGCAGAATATTTCAGAGGATAGCAATTGTTAAGAATATCTTACAATGCATTTATCCTCCTGATGTGACAATTTTAACCCACATGTTAGGCCCAAGCTCTGATTTCAGGCACTTGGGAAATGGGCAGCAGAAAAAAAAATTTGTTTTATTCAGCGGAGCAAAGGTGCAGTCGTTTGCTGGAAGATTCCACCATTTCAAAGCAAAACAAAAGTTGAAAATTTGTTACTGCCGATAATAGTAGATGTGTACATAGTCACAAGATGATAGAGACTCATAAGACAAAGTGGGTGACAGGAAAATGTCAGCATGGGAACACAGGGGAAATGAGGCATTTATGTGGATGGCAGGGAACCAGTCAGCTTTCTGTGCTGAATCAGTGACATAGTATAGCTGTAAGGTGAGTTGTTTAATCCTCCTAATTGCTTTTCACAATTAAACTCACTGAGAACATATTTTGTATTTCTATATTCAAAGAATGTTAAACAATAGTCAGAAATTCTTAGATTTCTAAAAAATAGGTACTTTTGGTAACATTCTATAATTATTGCTTGTGCTACTAAAAGTACAATTTGGTATCTGCTGCCTGGAGATTCTTGACTATGACTGTGTATTAGAATCATCTGGGGGCTTTAAAAATATTGCTAATTCAAATACCTTGTGCCAAAGATTCTTCTTTGACTGAACTGCGGCCTAGGCATAAGTATGTTTTAAAAGCTATTTCATTTGAGTCTAATATCAGGGCAGAGAACCACCATTGCCCACCCTCTCAGTGTTTCTTAAAGTGTGGTCTAGATGGACAGTCTCTACCAGACCCAACTACAACCCTCACTCAAAATGCAAACAACCACATCAAACCCGACACCAATAAGACAGAATTGCTAGAGGTGAGGACCAGAAAGAATTGTTTTCTTCAGAAGCTCCCTCACGATTCTTAGAATTCCTATTACTGTGTCTGTACAATTTAATGTCATTTGACAGGCTCTTTTCTTGCCTGGAGAATCCCATGGATGGAGGAGCTTGGTGGGCTACAGTCCACGGGTCGCAAAGAGTCGGACACGACTGAGTGACTTCACTTTCACTTTCAAATGTATAGAGCCATACTCTATAACCCCAATTTATATTTTGCAATAGCCATTTTCTGATCTATGTGATTGTTTTCAGAGAACAGTCATTTGGACAAAGAGATAAAGAGATCATATGACTATAGATATAGATATAAGATATACCTCTATATATGATATCTATTGTGCTTGCTCAGTCGCTCCATCATGTCTGAATCTTTGCTACCTCATGGGTACTAGCCCTCTGAGCCTTTTTTCCAGGGAATTTTCCAGGCAAGAATACTGGAGTGGATTGCCATTTCCTACTCCAGGGGATCTTCCCCACCCAAGAATCGAATCCGTGTCTCCCACGTCTCCTGCATTGGTAGGCAGATTCTTTACCACTCAACCTCCTGGGAAGACTCTAGATATGAGATATGCACACATATATGCATCTATATATCTCCAGATAATATGGACATTGACCATAATACTAATAGGGGTATTCTTTGTTCTGGCTTGGAAGGCCTTCTGATTCTTATTCCCATACTCAACAGCAGAGGAGAATTTCATATAGCTGAATAAAGTATCATGGGTAAGGCTTAAATGGACAGCTATGCAGAGTCAAGTCTTAATGTTCTCTGAACAATCCTTAGAAAATCAAGAGACATTGAAAATGATACTTTGAGTACTATTTATGCAGTGTGATGATATATATTTTATAGTTCCTGTTATTGAAAACTGTTCTTGAAATTCAAGGGATACTGACAGTCTGTAGAACATGGAAACCTATTAAAAAGCAATCTGGAAAAGCATTTCTGCTGAAACTGCTTTTACCAAAGTACAGATCATTTCATTTATTCTAAAGGCATATAATTAGAAAGGAGACTGAATTGTGTTTTTTTTTTCCTTTTTACAGTATAGCACAAATACATACTTCTTTATTCCAGCTTCAACATGTGTATAGTTTTAAAACTGTCAAAAAAGAAAATGATTTTTTCTTTTTTCATGGACGTCTACAGTGTGTCTGTTCAGAATTTTAAACATTGGTTCTCAAGTAAGAACAGAAGCATTATTTTAAAAAGGGAGAAGATATTATTTATCTTGGCCTTCTCTGTACATGTCAGAAAATTAAGACAGTGATGAGTTACACATTACTGTTCAAAATTTTATTATCAGAGTCAAAATTCAAATTTGTTCTGCTTAAAATACAGAAGATACATTTTCTCATTTAGAAAAATCCATTTTGTTAGTGCTTGGTTATAGTGGAATAAAAATTTCATGTTGAACACATACTGATTCAATTTTTACTGAATAATTTTAAAGGCATACCATAGAAAACATTAATCTGCTAAACTAACAAGTTATTTGGTAAATGCTTTAGTAACTCATACTTACTAAAACAACAGTGACTTTTTTATTCCTAAATCATAAAGTATTAGAAATGAAAAGTTCTTCCATTCAGCATATTTTAAATGTCTGTTCATTTGGGGAACGGCTCTACAAAAATAAACTTTTTGCCGAATAAATTCAAGTTCATTAGAAGTAGTCCACATAATATTTTTAAAAGATTATCTGATGAATTCAGTAATGTCTAAAAGCCAATTATGAAAGCTCAAAGGCAGAATTTCTCTTATTTCAAGTAACTGGACAGTGCATAAGCTTCATAGTTCTACTGTGTTTTAGTTTTATAGTTTTGGTCTGTTTAAAAAAAGTTATTAAAATGTAAAGGGACTAAAACAGGAAAAAAAAAATGGCAAGTATAATCACATGTGGCAATGCATGCTGCTAAGTCAGTTCAGTCGTGTCCGACTCTGTGTGACCCCATAGACAGCAGCCCACCAGGCTCCGCCGTCCCTGGGATTCTCCAGGCAAGAACTCTGGAGTGGGTTGCCATTTCCTTCTCCAATGCATGAAAGTGAAAAGTGAAAGTGAAGTCGCTCAGTCGTGTCCGACTCTTAGCGACCCCATGGACTGCAGCCCACCAGGCTCCTCCATCCATGGGATTTTCCAGGCAACAGTACTGGAGTGGGGTGCCATTGCCTTCTCCCGTGGCAATGCATAGGTAGCATTTAAAAAATAATGTCAGGTTATTAGTGTACAATATTTTGAAGGATAGAAATACTACATTTACTTGAAAAATGTTTTGTACTTTACTGACAGACAATAAACCTTTCAAAAATGAAACTGAATAGCAAAAAAATTAATAATGAATGTTTTCACCCAGTAGGTCATGAGTTATGTTCCCAAAGCTGGGAACAGAATTGTGAACAAGAGCAAAAGTTGTATTGTGACCCTTGTAGGGGTTAAAAGGAGAGTGACTGAATGACAAAATTAGAAAGTAAATGCCAGCACATTCAAGGCAGATGTTCTTAACTCCACTGTAATATTTACTATAAAACATTTCACTCTTTCATTTACTTACATGACATCATAAAAATATGTGCGATTAGGACCAAGTTGGCCTGTGCAGAGTTAGGTCAAAGCAGTCATCTTAAACTCTATCTGCACACAGAAGGCCAATGGAAAATATAACTTCAAATAAATTAAGGCACTTCAGTCCATCTATATGGTTCTAAGCAGAGAGAAATATTTCTCTAACCTTATCACTAAGTGAAAGGAAAGTCCTGGATAAACTAATAGGTCTCCTCCAGATGCAGGATAGAGATTTAACCTTATTTTTGGTCCACTAGTGAAGAGCTTTGCAATTCATCCTCTCTCTTCCCTTATTTTTCATGGTTTGTTGGCTGGACTATCTCTTAATTACTTGTAATAGCTCAAAACCCACTACACAGCACACTAATTCAAAACACTTTGAAGTAAAGTTTTATGGGCCATATGAAGTAACCAATGAAGTCTCTATTCCTGCCATCAGGACATGTGGACAAGAGGTTGGGGCAAACTGGGAGGACTGACACACATACACTTATGTCAGCTTTGTTAGTCGCTCAGTTGTGTCCTACTGTTTGTGACCCCATGGACTGTAGCCCACACGCTCCTCTGTCCATGGGATTCTCCAGGTAAGAATACTGTAGTGCATTGCCATTCCCTACTCTGGGGGATCTTCCCAACCCAGGGATCAAAGCCGGGTCTCCTGCATTGCAGGCAGATTCTTTACCATCTGAAGCACCAGGGAAATCCGCATACACACTGCGTGCATGCTAAGTCATCACAGTTGTACCCGACTCTGTAACTCTATGGACTGTAGCCCACCAGGCTCCTCTGTTCAGTCTCCATGCCCTCCTCCAGGGGATCTTCTTAACCAAGGGATCAAACCCTCCTCTCTTTATGTCTCATTGGTACATGGGTTCTTCACCACTAGCACCTCCTGGGATGTATAAAATAGCTAGTGGGGATCTTCTGCATAGCACAGGGAGCTCAGCCAGGTGGTCTGTGATGACCTTGATGGGTGGGATGGGGGTGGGGGTGGTGGCCCCAGAGGGAAGGGATACATGTATACATATAACCGATTCACTTCATTGTACAGCAGAAACTAACACAACATTGTAGAGCAATGATACTTCTTCAATTTCAAAATTAAAAAAAAAAAAGAAAGAAAACAAAGAATTGAGTGGTAAACCAAAATGCACTAATTAACATTTTTCTCAAATTAGCTAATGACAATGAAAAAGTAAGCTAGGTATCTACTCAAATCTTCTACATAGACTGGTCTGTATGGATAATCCTTATGTTTCCAGGTTTGTAGGAGGCAGATTAATGACTGATTTAAGCCATGTAAGGCTTGGGTTTGAAGGTTTTCTAATTCTCACCAAAAACTTACCACCAGTTACACAAACTCATCTCAACTCTTAGCCTCTGTCTCCTCACTGTTGACTAGAACCAATGGTATTTCACAAGGTTGTTAAATGAGGTGAAATTTACACAATGCCCAGCACTTAGGAAAACACTCAAATTTTCATTCTTTCCTGATATCCTAACTCATTTAACACTTACACAGAACAAAAAATTAATTCTAGTTAAAATGAACAACTGGTCATTGTTTTTTCTTTTTTCTTAGTGGATTGGTACATGAACTGGGAATGTACAAAAGGTAAACATCTCCAGTGTACTACCCTTAATGTGTTAAATATTCAAAATAAAATCCCATAAAGTGCTATGTTTTCAAAATCTGGGTAAAATTAACATTGCCTTCTGGTAGGGCTATTTGTGAAAAATCTATTTTAAAAATAAAATGCATATACAGTACACATAAAATAGAACATATATTTTCACCAACTGCTTATTTTTAATATTTAATACAGAAATTTTCTAAGTAAAATTTCATAAAATAAAATTGAAAATAAAAGCTACTAGACTATACTTTTGTTAGATTTTTTTTGAATATAAACAATGCATGTTCAAATATTTTAATAAAACAACAACCTTATTCATTCAAAGCAATTGAACTGAAAGTTATTCTTGTGTAATTAAATTATGGAATTCCAGGATATTTTGCAGCAACATTTTCATACTCAAAAGTTCACATATACTAATTGAACAAATACATTATTATTTAGTATAATAATTGTTGAATCTGTTTCTAAAACATATGATTAACTTAAAATTAACACATTGTGAACATACAGTGTGCTAAAACTATTGTAGAAAACTTGAGCTACTTTTACATAAGTAGGTTAAACATTTTTCTGCAACTTACTGATATTATTAAAATGCTCAAATAGCTTTTCTTAAAGATAAATTCTATCCTAACTAATGTTCCAACTTTAAAAGTTTAAACTATGTGGTTTTATTTTGCTTTCTAAATGATACACATTTCTCAAAAACACAATTAAGTGCTGTGCAACCGAAATGAGAATTATCCTGAAGTACCATAAATGTTTTGAAAAGAAGTATACATAAATAATGCCTAATATTATCTATATCTAAAAATTATTTAGTTTCTTTTTTGTAGTATGTAATTATCTTTCATGTGCCCTTATGGATTTATTATTTCACTGTTTGTTTCATTTATTGTGATGTAAATTCTTTTAGGTCTTGTTCATCCCTTCCCTTCTGCTCACTAAATGCTTTGTGAAATAAAAGGTTTTCAGAAAATATCTGTTATATCCTATAACTGTATAATTAGTAGTGTCAAATGAAAATAATTCAGCTATGGTCTCTGATAAAGGGAAAAAAAAAACAGCTATGGGAATCTTAATTTCCCATTACATGAGCTTTTTCTTTGAAAAGGTATATATGTTTAACTTCACTGGAGTATTGAGAAGAATAAGCCATTTCAGTTTTCTAACTACTTACAAAATACTCCTTAAAATTCCTGTTGATTTACATATCTATTCTTTCTCTCCTTTCCTATCAACATATTTGTTAGTTTTGCTTTCATTGCTCTATTCCCCACTTGGCACTTTGCTTTAGTTTTGTTTACCAGTTTGTGCTTTAGTTAGTTTTGTTCTTAACAGGTAAACATAATTTTTGATTTCCTTTGTTTGCCAGGTCAATCTGCTGTACTTTATTTTTGTTGGACTGTGTTGACCTTGTTCATGGTTGTATATGTATATGTGTGTATTCCATTATTTTAATTATTATTTGCCTGATTTTGTAACTGCCATTTGTCTGGGGTTCATCTTTGGTTTCTCATTTTTGGATATGTGTTTTAATCTCACTTAATGCCATAACAAGCTACTTGTGGAATCTTTGTTCCTGACCAGAGATCAAGCCCTGAGCCTTTGGAGTGGGAGCACTGACTCCAAGACCCTAGACTACCAGAGAACTAGCACTAGGGAATACCAAATAATGAAAAGAGTGAGAACTCACACAAAGGAAACCACTTGAATACAAGACCCAACCACCTGTAGCACCCTGTGCAAGACCCCTCATCTAAACAACAAACAAAACAAAAACACAAATACAGTCACCAGCAGACGGGATTATCACCTCATTCAGCCTTGCCCATCAGAAGAAAAACAAATAAACAAAAACTCAGCACAAAGCGCACCTACTCTATATGAGTGAAGTCACTCAGTCATGTCTGACTCTTCACGACCCCATGGACTATAGCCTACCAGGCTCCTCCATCCATGGAATCTTCCAGGCAAGAGTACTGGAGTGGGCTGCCAAACCCTATGTGAAGCTTACACAAATCACTGGAGTAGCAATCCTCATATCAGACAAAATAGACCTTAAAAAAAAGAATATTACAAGAGATAAGGAAGGCCACTACATAATGATCAAGGGATCAAGTCAAGAGGAAGACATAACAATTGTAAATATCTATGCACCCAACATAGGAGCACCTCAATACATAAGACAAACACTAACAAACATAAAAGGAGAAATTGACAGTAACACAATAATAGTAGGCCAGTTTAACACCCCTCTCACACCAACTGACAGATCATCAGAACAGAAAATTAATAAGAAACACAAGTCCTAAATGATATATTAGATGAGATGGATCTCAATGATATCTTCAAGACATTGATCCAAACGCAAAAGACTAAACCTTCTTCTCAGGTGCACATGGAATATTCTCTAGGATAGACCACATCTTGGGTCACAAATCAAACCTCAGTAAATTTAAGAAAATTGAAATCATATCAAGCATATTCTGTGACCACAATTGTATAAGACTAGATAACAATTACAAAAAAAAAAGTAAGAAATATAAACACATGGAGATTAAACAACACGTTTCTAAATAACCAACAGGTTACTGAAAAAATCAAAAGGGAAATCAAACAATTTCTAGAAACAAATGGCAATGGAAACACGACAACTCAAAACCTATGGGATGCAGCAAAAGCAGTTCTAAGAGGGAAGTTATAACAATGCTATCCAACTCAAGAAATAAAAAAAGCATCAAATAGAAAACCTAATTTTACACCTAAAACAACTGGAAAAAGAAGAACAAAAAAAAACCCCAAAATTAGTAGAAGGAAAGAAAGCATCTCAGCAGAAATAAATGAAAAAGAAATGAAAGAAATAATAGTAAAGATTAAAAAAACTAAAAGCTGGTTATTTGAGAAGATAAATAAAATTGACAACCAGACTCCAACCAGACTCATCAAGAAAAAAAGAGAGAAGAATCAAATCAACAAAATTAGAAATGAAAAAGGAGAGGTTACAACAGACAATTCAGAAATAAAAAGGATTATAAGACTATTATGAACGTCTATATAGCAATAAAATTGATAACCTGAAAGAAATGGACAGATTCTTAGAAAAGTTCAATCCTCAAAGACTGAACCAGAAAGAAATAGAAATTATGAACAACCCAATTACAAGCCCTGAAATCGAAGCCGTGGTCAAAAGTCTCCCCCAAAATAAAAGCTCAGGACCAGATGGGTTCACAGAATTCTATCAAACATTTAGAGAAGAGCTAATGCCCATCCTTCTAAAACTCTTTCAAAAATCTGTAGAGGAAGGAACACTTCCAAACGCATTCTATGAGGCCAACATCCCCTTGATACCAAACCCAGACAAAGACAACACATAAACAGAAAACTACAGGCCAATATCATTGATGAACATACATGCAAAAATCTTCAACAAAATTTTAGCAAACAGAATTCAGCAACACATCAAAAAGCTCATACACCATGATCAAGTTGGGTTTATTCCAGGGATACAAAGATTCTTCAACATACACAAATCAATCAATGTGATACACCATATTAAGAAATTGAAAGATAAAAAACATTTGATCATCTCAATAGATGCAGGAAAAGCCTTTGACAAAAATCAGCACCCATTTATGATTAAAACTCTTCAAAAAATGGGTATAGAAGGAACCTACCTCAACATAGTAAAGGCCATATATGATAAGCCTGCAGCAAACATTATTCTCAATGGTGAAAAAAATGAAAGCATTCCCCCCTAAGATCAGGAACAAGACAAGGGTGTCCACTTTCCCACTATTATTCAAGATAGTTCCAGAAGTTCTAGACAGCAATTAGAGAAGAAAAAGAAATAAAAGGAATCCAGATAGGAAAAGAAGAAGTAAAGCTCTCACTCCTCACTCAGTGAGGAGTGAAGCTATCACTGACATTATACTGTACATAGAAAACCCTAAAGACAGTATCAGAAAATTACTAGAGCTAATCAGTGAATTTAGCAAAGCTGCAGGATACAAAATCAATACATAGAAATCACTTGCATTTCTATATACAAGCAATGAAAAATCAGGAAGAGAAATTAAAGAATCAATCCCATTCACCATTGCAACAAAACAAATTAAATATCTAGGAATAAACTTACCTAAGGAGACAAAAGAACTATACACACAAAATTATAAGACACTGATGAAAGAAATCAAAGATAACATAAACAGATGGAGAAATATTCCATGTTCCTGGGTAGTAAGGATAAATGTTGTGAACATGACTACACTACCAAATACAGTCTACAGATTCAATGTGATACCTATCAAATTACCACTGGCATTTTTCACAGAACTAGAACAAAACATTTCACAATTCATATGGAAACACAAAAGACCCCGAATAGCCAAAGCAGTCTTGAGAAAGAAGAGTGCAGCTGGAGGAATCAAGCTTCCTGACTTCAGATTATACTACAAAGCTACAGTCATCAAGACATTATGGTACTGGCACAAAAACAGAAATATAGACCAATGGAACAAGATAGAAAACCCAGAGATAAACCCATGCACCTATGGGTAACTTATTTTTGACAAAGGAAGCAAGAATATAAAATGGGGCAAAGACAGCCTCTTCAATAAATGCTGGGAAAACTGCAGTTACATGTAAAAGAATGAAATTAGAACACTTCCTAAAACCACACACAAAGATAAACTCAAAATGGATTAAAGACTTAAATATAAGAACAGAAACTATAAAGCTCTTAGAGGAAAACATATGCAGAACACTCAATGACATAAATCAAAGGAAGATCCTCTATGACCCACCTCCTAGAGTAATGGAAATAAAAGCAAAAGTAAACAAGTGGGACCTGATTAAACTTAAAAGCTTTTGCACAGCAAAGGAAACTATATGCAAGGTGAAAAGACAACCCTCAGAATGAGAGAAAATAATAGCAAATGAAACAACTGGCAAAGGATTAATTTCCAAAATATACAAGCAGTTCATACAACTCAATACCAGAAAAACAAACAAATCAATCAGAAAGTGAGAAAAAGACCTAAACAGACATTTCTCCAAAGAAGACATACAGATGGCTGACAAACACGTGACAAGATGTTCAACATCACTCATTATTAGAGAAATGCAAATCAAAACTACAATGAGATATCACCTCACACTGGTCAGAATGGCTATCATCAAAAAGTTTACAAACCATAAATGCTGGAAAGGGTGTGGAGAAAAAGTAATGCTCTTGCAGTTAGTCGGAATATAAATTGATACAGCCAGTATGGAAGATGGTATGGAGATTCCTTTAAAAACTAGGAATGAAACCACCATATGACCCAGCAATCCCATACCTAGGCATATACCCTGAGGAAGCCAAAACTGAAAGAGACCCATGTATCCACTGTTCACTGCAGCACTCTTTACAATAGCTAGAACATGGGAGCAACCTAGATGTCCATCGAGAGACAGATAAATATTGTATTCTAATGCACATATATAGAATTTAGGAAAATGGTACTGAAGAGTTTATTTACAGCTTAGCAATGGAGAAACAGACATAGAGAATAGACTTATGAACATGGGGAGAGGGGAGGAGAGGATGAGATGTATGGCAAGAGTAACTTGGAAACTCATATTACCATATATAAAATGGATAACCAACAGGAACTTGCTGTATGGCTCAGGAAACTCAAACAGGGGCTCTGTATCAACCTAGAGGGGTGAGAAGGGAGGGAGGTTCAACAGGGAGGGGAATATGTATACCTATGGCTGATTCATGTTGAGGTTTGACAGAAAACAACAAAATTCTGTAAAGCAATTATCCTTCAAATATATATATATTAAAAGGAAAAAATTTCCAATAGATTTGAATTAAATATATTATCATAAACTTTGTTAGGAATTCTTGACTGTATCTAATGTGGTATTTGCTTGAAAATTGCTGTTGCACTGCTTAGGTGTGCATAGATTTATAAACATTTTACTAAAGGTTACTTTCACAGATTTAAATGGACATCATTTTACCTGTGGTCTGACCATCTGTTACTACAAAGTTTATCAGAGAAATCTTTGTGGAAAATAAATTGTCTGTATTTTAATGTCATTTTTAAATAATGTTCACCAAAATATTTTGAAAAGTATTATCAATGAGCCATATTTTTTCCACGATTTGGCTATTTACACTGACTAAAAGTGAAAGCTGATTAACACTTCTTTCCGTTGTTTGACATTATACAAACTAGAAACACATACTTCTAAAAATAATATAATTATTGTAAAAAGATTGTTAGTTGTTTAGTCCTGTTCAATTTTTTGTGAACTGATGGATGATAGCCCAATAGGCTCCTCTGTCCATGGAATTCTCCAAGCAAGAATACTGGAGTGGGTAGCCATTCTCTTCCCCAAGGGATCTTTGAGACCCACACTCAAGCCCAAATCTTCCAAATTGCAGTTAGATTCTTTACCATCTGCACCACCAGAGGAGCCCCAGTAATAACTGTAGACATATGTAATCTCATATTTTGATACGGCTTCTGATATTTGGAAAATCTCCAATTAATGCAACTGACAGATGTTTCAAACATGTCTTCATATTTTAGTTGTAGGAAGGCTTTCTTGAAAGTCTAAAGTTATTATACCTGTTCTGCAAATGACAGTTATATAGTTTTTAAGCAGTTCATGTTGCTACTCTGAGCCTGTGTTTTGATCAAACTATTATGATTAATACAATTTATTATGTTTTTGAAAAGAGTCAAATGAACCAGTATATTGCATTGAAAATGAAGCACAATTTATTGTATGTGTATGCGTGCTCAGTTGTGTCCAACTCTTTGCGACCCGTGGACTGTAGCCCACCAAGCTCCACTGTCCAAGGGATTTTCCAGGTAAGAATATTGGAGTGGGTTGCCATTTCTGCCTCCAGGGGATCTTCCCAACCCAGGGATCAAACCTGTGTCTCTTGTGCCTCCTGCATTGGCAGGCAGATTCTTTACTAGTGCCACCTGGGAAGCCCCTAGTTATAACACATGGTATAATCTTAACGACCTTGTAAGTTTTACTGTTATATTTGGAAATCGCACTATCACAGAAATCTCAGTCATATGATATAATTATCCTAAAAATATAAACCAAAGTGAATTTAAATTCCAGTAAAATCCATGTTATTGAAACTGAAGAATCAACATTGTAGAGCTTGTGCTTGTATATGTAAAAAAAAATACAACAATTGTAAGAACATTTTAAAGGAAAAGGTGTAAAAATGGGGAAAAGTTTTTATTTACAGGTTACCTAGAGATATTTAATACCTAGGATAGAAAACTTTTAGTCCTTTCTAATTTCAACCAAGTTTTACCGTCATACATATATTGGCACGGTAAAGTTTTAAACCTAGATATTGAACTCTTTTAACAATTTGCTATTTCATGCACATATGTGTGTGTGTGTGTGTGTATGTGTGATTTGTAAGACAGACAACGGAGAGAAAAAAGATAAAAACTCTATGTAGAAAATAGAATTTTATGACTACATTTTACAGAATATTCCAAGAGATATCATTGGTCGTTTTATTATTTTGAAAATATTACTCATTTAAACAACTAAAAAAGGTTAAAGCTTGATATAATCTTCAACACTGGAAAGGATAAATTATTGAAAAATATGTAGAACAAAAATTCCATCTCAATCCCATTGATATCACTATACTGTTGAACAAGTATGAGGTATTGAACATTGCACATAACTTTACACTTAGGATTTGACATTGTAGCTAAACCAGTTGTTCAAGGCCACTAAAATACTGAAAGAGGATTAAAATTATTAACAGTGCAGAGGAAAACAGAACTATAAAACCCCTTGTAACTCAAAGCTGGAAATGGTGCTTTCACTCAAAATAATGTCACAACTACCAAGAATTTTCAGTAATTCACGACACAAAACAAGACAGCCACCTCTAATTTTTTATCGTTTCTATCAAAATGAATCCAGTGGTGATATAGTACATATTTTGGACCTGCATGACAGTGATATTTATAATTGTTATGTTTCAGAACTTACCCCTTAAAGATTTCACATACGTGTGATATGTGCTAGTTAAATTTCATCACTTCAGATAGATGGGATGACTTTTAGATTTTATATTAAGCATTAGTATGTCTTATTAACAACACATAGAGTATTTAAAATTTATATATTAATCGAAGTGCTGAAAAAAATAGATATGAGTAATAGCAATTAATTGCTAAAAAGATAAAATTCAAGTTTAGATGGTACTTGTTCTATGGACTAGGAAATTGCTCCTCTTTATGCAAACTTATAATAAATCTATGGCTCTGGTTTCTAAAATGCCTACTTTCCTCCCCCCAGTGTTCAGTGACTATTGGAGCTAGAAAATATTCTTTCGATGATTTGTAACATTTGGAGAAGTGGAAAAACCTCAGGGAAACATAAAGTGGTCCACAAACATTTGGCTTATGTGCGATTAGTTGTATTGGCATTTCATAATGGTAAACGTAAAATATGTTCATTTTTGAGTATCTAAGCAGTGCTTGGAGAGCTGGCCTACTGGGTGAGAGTATCATTTAAAAACACTTGTGTTACATAATACACAATCAGGAAAAGACTATTCAAAATTCTCAGTTAGAACAGAGTTGGCAATGCCAAAGGATGCACTTTGCTCAAGAAAAGAAACTTTTCATCATAATGAATGGAACAACTGGCATCAAAGATCATTAAAATCCACCTGCAGTAGGGTTGCTTCATGGGGGATTAGATTCACGCAGACCCAAAAATCAACACATGGAGAGAGTTTTTAACTCTCTGGACCCATCCAACATGAAAAAAGTAGAAAAACAAACAAGATGACAAAGAAACACTTTCTCAGCACTGATCATCATTAAGTGTGCACAACTGTTAGTTGTAATAGGAAGTTTGACTAAGATGATGACAGAATCTATATTTACGAGGTGAGGCTGCTACTTCGGAAAATTAGAAGAGTGTCTGTACGTAAAATTTTATTTTAGTTCATTTTTATGTAGTAGAATAGATTATTCAGGAAATAGATGAAAAAAATCTATAACAGGTGAGAAATTTATCAGGAAATTGTCAGGAAGGATAGTACTGAGATAAATTCTTTGAAGCATTTTCAAAGTTTGCATACGTTTATAAAAAGAGATAAATTTTCTTTGAGGTGAAGTTTTTGCACAAGTGCAGAGTACAGCATACTATATACACATTGGGCTTCCCTATGCACATATACATATGCACACAGTATCTATATGCCTTTTTAAAAACATATACACAGCTTTAACTCAAAGAAAATTAGTTAGTAACACAATAATCATTGCAAGACAATCCAAGTGCTGAAATACATGACACCAATCAAAGGGTGATTTCACCTCTCACATTGCCCAGGACTATGACTATAACTCCCTGTTGTAGTTTTCTTTTGTTGCAACACTGATTGTCATAGATAATCTTTGTGCTTTTGTATAATGCCCATCCAGATGGAACATATATTCACATACAACAGTGGACATTTTAAATAAGCATGCTGGCACACAGGCGGGACCATACAACCATGCACAACATTTTCTGAATATGTTTTTCCATACCAACTGCAACGTCAACATGCACCACTATCATATTTGGTCCTGTACAGCGAGGAATGTACAGCAGAAGCAGTCATGGCTAGATTCACTGGCAAGAGTTTCTTAAGAGAAGAACACCCAGTAGAGAAACAAAACAGAATGAATAAAGCCCAAAAAAAATTCCTAAAATTAAAAATTAAAAAAAAAAATTTCCTCCCACATGTTAACACTGAAAATCTGGCCATATTCCTCATTCCACAGCAGGTTTTCTCATAAAATTCTGAGTTGAACTGATTATAAGAGACACATATTAATGTCTCAGAGCTTTTCCTAGCCACTGGAAAAGCTCATCCTGATAAAGCATTTTCCAGCGTACATTGGCTTCGACAGTTTCCACAGCTCTTGAGAAAGAGGCAGCAGCTACTCCGTCATAGCTCTTCATAAAGTTCTTTAGCTGGAAACATAAATATTAGAATGGTAAACAGACAGCATAAGTTATATGCTCAATAATACTCTAATAACTTTGTATGGGGGCAGATGGTTACTATACTTTTCATGGTGATCGTTTCATAATGTATACAAATGTCAAATATAGACAGGTATACACAGTGTACCTGAAAATAATACAATATTTTACTATGTTTCAATAAAAAACAAAATGTAAAAATGATAAATTCATATCTTAAAATGAGCTCATGTCCAACACATATAAACAAGAATTTATTTGAAAAAAAAGTATCACAGTCACTACAGCATGTATATTTAACGTGTGGAGTGAGGTAAGTAGGTATATCTAATATGTGGAGTGAGCTTATAATGAAATTCAATGAAACAGATTTTGTCCATTAGGTGTAATATCATTTCTTTCGGAACTGAAAGGGGACAAAAAGAATGAAAACAGTTTAAATAAATAAATAAACAGTTTAAAGTGTAGCTGCTCAGTCATGTCTAATTCTTTGCGACCTCAATGACTGTAGCCCACCAGGCTCCTCTGTCCATAGAATTCTCCAGGCAAGAATACTGGAGCGGGTTGCCATTCCCTTCTCCAGGGGATCTTCCTCATGCAGGGACTGAACCTGGGTCTCCGGTATTGCAGGTAGATTACCGTCTGAGCCACCAGGGAAGCCTAAATAACTCCAAGTTTAGCTTCTTGTTTCATAAATATTAAAGCAGACATATTTAATTCATCTTTCATAATGGGCTGATGAGGTAGTGGCAAAAACTAGTTCTAATAACAAAGCATATCTAATGTACTAGCAGTAGTGTTAGTCATTCAGTCATGTCCGACTCTTTACAATCCCAGGGACTGTAGCCTGCCAGGCTCCTCTGTTCATGGAATTCTCCAGGCAAGAATACTAGAGTGGATTGCGGTTCCCTTTTCCATGGCACCCTCCCAACCCAGGGATTGAACCTGGTCTCTTGCATTGCAGGCAGATCCTTTACCACTGACTCACCAGGGAAGTCCCCATAGCTCTGGGTTGGGCTTATTGACAGAGAACATTCAACCTATCAACCTATTTATTACTGGAAATTTTTCTCTGTCTTGTAGCCACCACACTTAATAGCAGCTATATTCTGGAATTTCTATCTCCTAATCTTCTCAAGGGCATTCCCTCTGCTCCACCTCAGCTCTCACAGTCCTATTCAGAAACCCATCAGCCCTGTCACGGGAAGCTCCAACTCCGTCATAGATGAATACAGTGGGCTATCTGTTACCTGATGTCTGAGACCTCTCCCTTATTCTTTCTGGTCTATCTTTTATATTGCCAATATACATATACTGGAGTGGACTGCCGTTCCCTTCTCCAGGGGATCCTCCCAACCCAAGAATCAAACCTGGTCTCCTGCATTGCAGGCAGATTCTTTACTGTCTGAGCCACCAGGGAAGCTGGTTAATATGTGTTATCTAATGTACTAATAGCCTTAACATTGAATACAAGCATTAAAGTTAACTTTTTGTCCACAGGGAAAAAAATATTCATCTTTTCTAAACAAGTAGTATGAGTGTTTGACACCATCTTTGCTGGCAAAAGAATACCAAAATTATTGAGTAACAGCAACAACACAAAATAATGATGCTATGAGTACTGGATGATAAATGACACTGGATCACCTGAGTAACTAGATTTAGAAAGAATGAAGATGGAATGTTGATTCATTTAGCTAGAGAAGTTGAACTTTAATTAGAATGTGAAAATTTTTAAATGATTTGTCATAATTTTATGGGTATAAGATGTTCTCTAGAGTACACACACTTTAGGAATGCACAGGAATTTTATTGCAAGATTAGATACTAGCAGTTTTTCTCTCGGTTTCATATGTTTTGATAACTGGCAACCACCAATGAATGCAAGGCTTATAGACAAATGTGAAAAATCAACTCGTTAACACAGAAGTGTTTATATTGTACAATTAGGATAAGGTGAGATTCATCACATGATGGATGCCACATGATGAATATACCAGGAGAGAAATGTCATCAAGATTGACTCGGGGATAAGGGCATGTGTATTGTGTGTGTGTGGGGGGAGGGGTGGAGGAGGTGATTTAAAATGGAGTTATTAATAATTATACCTTTCTGAATTAATCTAGAAGTTGGTTCGGGGTAGCTTGGTTTGTTTATGACAATATTACTTTGATTATATGATACATTTTTTTTAAGTTTATCCTATACTTTCCTATAAAGCCAGGCACCTTGCAGCATTAGAAATGGATTATCATATCTCAGAGCTATATTCTTTGGAAGACTTCAAAATCACTATCTTTTAATAACAAACATGAAAAATATTCAATGTGTAACAAAGATTTATCGTTACTGTCCTTTAAACTTATCTGACATCTGACACATACAAAAGAAAGAGGATGAAGGGAAGGAACTGAAATTTATTGATACCTTCAATATATACCTGTGACATGTACACATAGATAAATAGAAGTCTAATGAAAGCACTCGAATCATATTTTTAAACTTAACTAATTTATCTAATAATTCATTTGAATTTATATATTTATGTTCAGATTCATTCAGTCCATATTCCTAAAGCAACAAATAGTACATTTTGATCTATGTTTTGAATTTTGTGTTTTAATTTACTACAAAATATGTACATTACAGTGTATATTTGTATATTATATCTGTTCATTATGGTGGCTTTATTTACATAATATGTCAATCAGGAAAAAAAAATTACATCTACTTCTTTTAAACTATGTTCCACATTATTACATATTTTCCTAGGCAGTCAATGAATACTCCAGACAGTAATAAATGACCTTTTGGTAACTTTGACTCTGGGGAGTATGCTCTTGGCCTTTTGATAAAATAGTAAGCCAGCCTGAATACATGAAGGAAAACTCTTGTCTATCTCAAAGGCAAACTGTGAGGTTGACTATGAATGTGTTATCAACACAAACACAGTAGGTCGGATTATCCTGCAAGAGAATTCTTAGTAGAAAAAGTAACTGGAGTGTCTCTAGAGATTCATTTCTTAAATCACTATTTAAGTGCGTTAAATACTTCCTTGGTTAGCTTGGAGAGCATGACGTGACTGATATGCAGATTAGCTGATTCATCGGAACACAGATGGCCCCTTTGCATAGTTGGCATAAACTGATCTTATGCCTCACACTCCTCCACAACTCTTCTGGTGAACATGTGGTCAGAGCAGCCATGTGATAGGTCCTCAGGCAGGATCATAGCACCTTCCAGACCCTGCCTCACTATCAAGGGCATGGGGTAGATGGAAGGCATTTGCATTCCATTTTGCTTATTTTGGCAGTTCTTCAGTAGATGTTTTGCTGCTGTTAGTTTTTATCATTGCACTTCCTAAATATTTATGCTATCATATGCTTTTATTTGAAAATGTTCCAAGTTTAGACATTTCTATAAAACAACATTTAGTAAGATGTCAGAGTTATTTGTGTTGCCTGTTCTTCTTAGCATAAAATTTCTAGACATGTTTGTTAATTTATCTATTTAAAAACATTTCCGTATTTGAAAAAATTCTTAACTTAGGGTACACTAGACCCTAAAACTCACAAAATAATTTGTAATGTGCAACACATAATATACTCAGTAACTATCGAACTATCTGAGTCGAATTAGCTATTGCTTGTTAGTGAGGTTTATATTTTCAACATTAAAACTGTAAATGGGATGCCCATGATGCACAGGAGCTGTGTTGTTTCACAACAGTGTTTCGTTAAGGCAAAACAAACGAACAAAAAACAAAGAGTGCTGGAGAGGATGGCTGAATGAACATCAGTATGAAAAATGGCAAGGGCCTCTGAGAGTCGATGAGGTTGTACTTCCATTAGTTTAAAATTAAGGAAACAATGTACTGTTTCATGCAGAAATAGTGTTCAAATCGCTAGAGCCATGTAATTAAAAAGAAGCGGCCAGTTTCAGGTTCTAGAATGGCGCTTTGGGGAAGGACCACAGGACAATGTAAGCGTCTCTGCTGAATGCCCCTAAAGCTGATGGAGATCATAAAATCTCAAATCAGCTTTCAGAATTCATAAAGATGCCAATTCCCTTTTGATCTGTAAACTTTTGAAAATAAGAATATGCTATAGACAAAAAGAGCACATTGGCTTTTCTGTTTACAAGGCTCATTGGATATGGGAAAATGAGACCGACATTTCTCCAGCTCCTTCTAATTTATGAAAGGCGGTCATCAGCAATACAAATTATCTCCCCTCCCACCCAACAACAGTGGTCCACAGTCTTACAGTCAATGATTAGATAACAAAAGTGTGGAAAAGCCTCAGGCTGCAGTTGTTAAAAGTCAGTGCAAGTAGCTGTGTCCTGGAGGGATTCATCTCTCAGGCTATGGAGAGCTTGTGTTGTGAAGTTAGCTGCTTCTCAGATAATAGAATAAAAGCTACAGTTGAGTTTCAGTTTCCAGATGACACATTTCATTACAGGGGTATCTTGGAACATTTCACATGGCAATTAAATCAAGTGTAAAAAATTAAATGTGTAAGTGAAATATGTAAAGCAAAATGGCCATCATATGATAAAATTAATTTAAATGTCCGCTTAAAACATGTTTTTCCATGGGTTGGGTTATCACCAAAGCAAGGGGAAATGAAAGATTAGAGAACAGAAGAAGAGGAAGAGAGAACAGGAGAGGCACAATGGAAGAGGAAGACAGGAGAAGAAAGGGAGCCAAAATGAAGACGGGGGAGAAGAGAGGAGAGGAGAGATTTTTCACTTTTTTGTTCACTTCAATGGCTGCACAAGTTGTCACTAAATGAGTCTTTCATTCCCAGATTATTGAATGCAAAATCAAAGAGTTAAAACTACTTCCTTTAAATACACAAAGCCATTAGCTTAATTGTTCTTTCTTTTTGCTTCCTTTGGATATGAAAGAATTCCTTCTCTTTTAGGTTCCTAATAAAAAATATAGCAAAACATGTACTAGGGCTTTCAAATCCAAATCTTTCAGGGCTGGGAACACACATAGCAGGGATAAAAATAGAATTTCAAGTTATTACAATCAGAGACTTAGCTTAGCTCATGGTGTGAAAGAATCCAAGTTGGTGAGTGGACGATGATCATACAAAATTGGGTAATATTTGGAGATACTAAGGACGGAGGAAGGCTGATGCTTTCCGGGGGAACCTTGCTCAATGGGATTAGCTCTGGGTCTCAGCATCAGGCTTTCTGTCAGTGAAAACTGAAGAAACTGTGGTTCTCAATGGTAAACCTCAGCTATATTTTATAATTATAGGTGAGGAGAGGCTAAAAAAGTGATAAATGTTTGAAGTCCAATTCATTTCAATCAATGAAATATTTTGCTCCTTCTTCCTACCTAGTTATGCACCCCCAATCTCACATCCCTCTCTATTAGAGATGTGAATTAACGGTCACAAAACCAACTGTTTTAAATTCCGGAGACATAAACCAGAGAAAAAAGAAAATGTTAGATATTCTGCAAACTGGACTTCAGTCTTTAAGAAAAAAATAATTTCAGTTTCATTAATTAAATTCACTTGTGACAGTATTCAGCAGAATTTTAAACTATTAATCTTAATATATGTTGTCAGATATAGTTACTTCCAAATATATGAATTTATTCCATTTAACAAAACAGATAGCATGAAGCATATTATCTTATCCAATTATCATTCTTTGTATAGACCTGACCACAAAGCAATGAGACTCAAGGTCTGTACCTCAACAGCAATCTTAATTCCGCATATCTGAACGCTGAGTCATTGTGACAGGATAGTTTTAATGTTCCAAGGATCCTAAACTGGGATCACAGAGACAAATGAGGAGCAGCTGATTGGGAAGATTTCTAGGGTATATTTGGAGTCTCCTATTTTGAGAATCACTGGGGCTTCCCCAGTGGACAGTGGAAAAGAATCTGCCTGCAATGCAGGAGACCCAGTTTTGAGCCCTGTAGGGAAGATCCCCTGGAGAAGGAAATGGCAACCCCCTCCAGTATGCCTGCCTGGGAAATTCCATGGACACAGGATCTTGGTGGGTTATAGTCCATGTGTCGCAGAGTCGATCATGACTTAGTGACTATACAACAGCAAACAACATTTTGAGAATCATTACATTCAAGCACCTTTCACAGGCTGAGTATTTAATGTTTAATATGTTAGAAACATTTTTGCCAATAATGACTGAAGTAAAGTCTTTAGCATGAATGTGTGTATGTGTGCATGTATACGTGTGTGTGTGTACTTTCAAGGAATGAGTATGAATTTATTGGAAAGAAATGGTTGAAGTCTATCTATAATTTCATAAGTTTACAAAAGAAAAATATTACATTCATCTTAAAATATTTACCTCTTTCAGTTCACCTTCAGTATTAAGAAATTCTGTAACACCACTGATAAGTTTGGAATTCATAAATAGTGCTTCTCCATACCTTGAAATATTAAAAAAAAAAAGTCATAATGTTAAAACAGGCAGTAATTTAAGAAATACTACTACTACACAGATGTTTTAGACTCCTTCTCATGAGCTCCATTCCGTCTCTTAATGCTGTTCAAGGCTGTGCCCCTAGGGAATGGAGAGGTGCAAAGAGCTTTGGCTATGGGATGCCATCCAGTGTATCCGGATTTGGCTCACAGTGTTTCAGAGAGATCTACATTATAGCACATTTTTTAAAAGGGAGTCCCATGATATTATAATTAGGAATGACTATTATATTTCCAATATAAGGCCTGAAGAAAAAGTATTTTAAAACTTTTAATTTTAAAGCAACCTGAGTCACTGTAAATAAGGATTCCACCAAATCTGCAGAATCAACTTTTGAATTATCCATAAGTCACAGAGATCCTTTGATCTGGTCAGCCCAAACTGATGTTGGCATTATTTTCTATTTCATTCCTAAAAACTAAGCCAAATTTCTCAAAAAGACTCCCAAAAGATTAGCACATTTTCCTATGAGCATTAAAATAAAACACTGAATTTTTCCTTTGAATTTTACAACCTTTGTATCACAAGCATATTTGACTCATGACCTAAGGTAAGAATACTATGTATTAGCAAGCTGAAAAGACTTTTCCTTTTACTGATTTGTGTCTACTGTACTAAGAGTACCTATCACAGGATATCATACTCTTTGAAATTAAAAAAAAAAAAAACAAAAAAAAAAAACAGTACACTAGGCTAAACTGGAGGCAGGATCAAAATGGCTGAGTACAAAGACCCTGAATTCACCTTCTCCTATGAACATGCCCAAAATACAACTACATAAAGAACCTAAGAATGACTTACTGTCTATTCATTTATGATAAAAACCCTAAACAAATGAGTGGGAATGCACATAAACATAATAAAGCTCATATATGACAAGCCCACATTTACTATCATACTGACTGGTGACAAATCAAAGTATTTCCTTTAAGACTGGGAACAAGATAAGAATGACCATTCTCACAACTTTTATTCAACATAGTGTTGGAAGTTCTGGCCAGAGCAAACAGATAAAGAAGCATAAATAAAAGGAATCCAAACTGGAAAGGCAGAAGTGAAAGTTTCACTGCTTGCAGATGACATTATACTATATGGAAAACCCTTAAAACTACACACACATAAAAAACTATTAGACTACATGAATTCAGTAAAATAGAAGGATGCAAAATTGATAACAAAAATCAGTTGCATTTCTATACACTAATACTGAACTATCATAAAGACACGTTGAGAATTTTTTTTTAAAGTACACTAAAGATAAGATTATGAGTTTTTAAAAGCAAAAGTCCAGCCTTCATTACAAGAGGCTTTCTAATGCTGTCCCTATCTGTGGGAACTTAAGTAATTTAGTTTCTGGAGCCTTAGGTTTCTCATCTTTAAAATGAGGCGTGGGAGGTGCTTATATTGGCAAATGATATCACAGACAAGGGCTTAACCTCTAAAATACACAAGGAACTCAGCAACCAAAAAAAAAAAAAAAAAACCTAACTGAAAAATGTGCAGATCATAATAGACATTTCTCCACCTTATACTGGTCAGTATGGTCATCATTAAAAAGTCTACAAATAACAAATGCTGGAGGGTGTTAGTTGCTCATTTGTGCCCAACTCTTTGTGACCCAAAGGACTGTAGTCCACCAGGCTCCTTTGTCCATGGAATTCTCTAGGTAAGAATTCTGGAGTGGGTAGCCATTTCCTCCACCAAAGGATCTTCTCCACCCAGAGATCAAACCCATGTCTCCTGCATTGCAGACAGATTCTTTACCATCTTAGTCACCAGGAACACTTCCCAGGTGGCACCAATGCTAAAAAAAATCCTTATCTTCTCAGTGTATGAGACATAAGAGATGCAGGTTCAATCCCTGGGTTGGGAAGATCTAAAGAAGGGCATGGCAACCCACTCCAGTATTCTTGCCTGGAGAATCCCATGGATAGAGGAGTCTAGCGGGTTATGGTCCATAGGGTTGCAAAGAATTGGACATGACTGGAGTGACTTAGCATGCACCTATGCAGAGAAGGTATGGAGAAAAGGGAATCCTCCTACACTGTTTGTGGGAATGTAAATTGTTATAGTCACTGTGGAAAATAGTATGGAGGTGCCTCAGAAAACTAAAAAGAGAATTACCATATGATCCACAATCCCATTCCTGGTAATATACCCAGAAAAAATTATAATTCAAAAAGATATCTGTACCCCTATTTCAATAGCAGCAGTATTCACAAGAGCCAAAACATGGAAACAACCTCAATGTCCACTGACAGATAAATGGATAAAGATGTATATATATACAGTGGAATACTACTTGGCCTAAAGAGGGAGGCTAAACCATATGACCATCATAAATTGCTATAATTCTAACATTGAATTGGGAGATGATTCAGTTCTAACATTGAATCTATGGAAAAGTTGGTTAAATAAAATAAGTATTCATTAGTAATCAATATGTGGTTACAAAAATGGCCAACTGTACAGGAAAGTTGACGATTCCTCTTCAAAGAGTGTTTTGTTTATACTTGCAGTCATGTGAAAAAGAAAATAGTCCTTTCCTTGAAGGTTATGTACTATATGGTATTTTAAACAGATCATTCCCAGTTATTATGGTTAAACGTGATGAAAATAAAATTATATACTGTTCAGAGTCCCTTTAGCTGTGGGGTCTCTGGAAAGGCTTTCAGGAGATGAAGACAGATGGATTGAATATGGAGTAATTTCAAATATTAAGGAAGAAAGAAATTTTAGGCAGAGAACCAACATACACAAAGGCAAGGAGGTGTGAAACACCACGGTGTGTGCCAACAACTACATGCATTTGGTACTGAGGGTAAAAACTGTGAGACTGAGGATAACAGAATAAGAGGTAGAAGGGTCAGTAAGACAGGAGCTTAGATTTTCAACATGGCACAGAGTATTGAAGGCTTTACGAGAGGAAATGTCATTTTTGCTTTTCAGAGATATTCTTGGGACAAAGGGAAGTGGTGTGTGTGTCCATGTATGCATACATGCGTACATATATGTGGCAGCATACATAATTAGAGACAGGAGACAGTCATTAAGAGTACTAACAAGGGATAAGAACCTTCACTAAGGCAGTGTAGTAGTAAAGAGAGGAAGAATTCAAGAAACATTTAGGAATTGTTAAACTGATAGGATGTCAAGTCTAAATGTTACTTTTTACATATATCACGGAAAAAATCTACTATATATAGATTTCCAGGTGCCCAGATTGAGCAATTGGTGGATGGCCATCTATTTACTGAGAGAATGAAGACATAGAAAATGATGGTTTAGCTTTGCAGGTACACCTCAAAAAAACACCATCTTTCATAGAGTGACACTTAGGTAAAATATCTGAGCTAGAGGTGTAGATTTTGGAGTGATTCAAACTGTGAGAGTAGATGGCAATGAAAGCCAGGGAGAATCTGCAGGCCAAGTAGTAAGGAGAACCTTGGACTGTTCCCTCATGAACTTTGATGTTTCAAGATGGACAAGGGATTGGAAGGTGAAGAAGACAATCCTATTTGTCAAGATAAACACAGCTCTATCTGTAGAAATGCTGGTACTTCACCTTTCTACTTTTTTTTTTTTTGGTATAGTCCTAAAGGCTCTATTTCTATTTTTTTTTTAATTTAAATTTATTTAATTGGAGGCTAATTACTTTACAATATTATATTCGTTTTGCCAACATCAACATGAATCTGCCATGGGTGTACACGTGTTCCCCATCCTGAACCCCCATTCCCCCTCCCTCCCCATACCACTCCTCTGGGTCATCCCAGTGCACCAGCCCCGAGTATCCTGTATCCTGCATCTAACCTGGACTGGTGATTCATTTCATATATGATATTATACATGTTTCAATGCCATTCTCCCAAATCATCCCACCCTCTCCCTCTCCCACAGAGTCCAGAAGACTGTTCTATACATCTGTGTCTCGTTTGCTGTCTCGCATACAGGGTTATTGTTACCATTAACTTTAGTTTGAGAGAAGTCTTAGGTTTACGGAAAAACTGAGCAGAAATTTGAATTCCCAAGTGCCTCTTCCTCCCTCTTCAGAGTTGTAGCTAATATTGATGTCCAGCTAATTAAACAAAGAGGTCATTAGACTGAGGTGGCTCTAATGTTATCTCTATCTTTCTACCTTTTGGTTAGAGATGATGTACTTTCAGTGAAACAAAACAGACATATCAGGAATCGAATATTTTAGGCAGGGACTATAAACTATATAGGCATTATACTGAACTCTGATTTACAAAAACAGTTCCTAAAGAGAGACTCTGCATTGGTAGATATTTGATACTCTTTAAAGTCAAATGCTTGTACATATATATTAATTCCATCTTGTATCTGACTATTCCTTATACTACATGCAGGACAACAAATCAAGTGTAAATCATTCTAATTTCTGAGCTGAAAATACAAGAAATAGGAAAACAATGTGTCATCTAGGAATATTAGTGCTTTCTAACAATGAAATAGCTACAGATAGAAATATATTTTATTATTAAAAATAAATTCAAACTGAACTCATTATACAAGGTCAACCAATAACAGTGAACTTTTAAAAAATAAAATTTATATACCAGCTTTTAGATAGAACAGTGGGTATGCTAAATGTCTGGGAACATTTAAGTTTGAGAACATGCAGCATTTACGTGCTCTATAATAAATTTAATTTTAAAATACCATAGAGATTATCAGAGTAATAGATTAACATTTATTATAATATATTTAAATATATAATGAAGTATTTTCTAAAACAGAGTCTGAAGAATTCTCAACATGAAGCAAGATGGCTCAGGAATGAATTCTACTGCATCTAGAATTATACAGTGATTCAAACATCCCTCCTCTATATCACGGCTTGACTTCAGATGTTTTATGATATTTATATTTTTAAATAGGTTAAACAATTCTATAGAAGGAATTAAAGTTTTCTTGTTCTGTGCATGTGTGTTGGTCACTCAGTCGTGTCCGACTCTCTGTGAGCCCATGGACTGCAGCCCGCCAGGCTTCTCTGTCCATGGCATTCTCCAGGCAAGGACACTGGAGTGGGTTGCCATTTCCTTCTCCAATGTGAATTTTAGAAGTAGTAGTTTAGTCTCTAAGTTGTGTCCGACCCTTACGACCCCACAGACTGTAGCCCCCTATGTTCCTTTGTCCATGGGATTCTCCACGCGAGGATACTGGAGTGGGTTGCCATTTCCTTCTCCATTTCTTGTTCTAATACCATTATATATGATTCATAAATCATTTTTTCTACAACACACTCAGGATATAAGATTTTAATGATACAATTTCTTCAACCTAAGACAGTTTGATAGATTTTCCAGGAAAGCTGCAATACTAAACCTTTTCATTCTGCACATTTCCATACATAATTATGGTTATCAATCTTTAATAAATGAATAATGTTATAGAACTGTTAAATTAATTCTGAGCTTCACAGGAGTGGCAACGCCCATCTTGGCTGACTACTTCAAAATCTAATTCTATTATCTGGATCTTGCTTCTACCACAAAAAGTTGGGCCTTTATCTCTCAGATGTTACCTTTGATTTACTCACTCCAGGAAGAATGATTGAAGTCTTATTTTTACCTGGTATTTAATATCTTCCATTTATCTCTAAAAAACTTCCAGGCAAGGTCTCGACCATGTGGATTTCGAGCTACATGGATTATCACATCAATTGCATCTTGATCCAGAACCACCTCAGAATTCAGTGATAGATTTAGAAGCCTTTAAGGATAGAATTGCAGGGAAATTTTTAGTTTAATAACAAACTTTTCTTTACTATCAGAATTATAGGATTTAAGTTATCACAATCTTCAAAGCATAGTCCATTTAAACTTTACTAATAAAAATCTATCAATAGAACAATCTTGTATTTATAAAAGAAGAACAAACATATCATTTTAATTGATGTATTAATTAATGTCTGAAAAAATCTTGTAGGTGGTTAAATCATTCTGATTTAATGATGATATTTTGCTTTAAAAATTATTTTTAATAAATACTTCAATTTTATAATGAAATATTATCTTACATACATATAAATAACATAAAATAGAAACAAACATTTCAAATCAACAAGCTTTCATCATATTAATATCTCAGTTTTCTTTAGTTCTAAAATGATATATTTTAGAGTAACCAGCATATTTAAAGAAATAAAAACAAGTGCAGTACAATTTAACAGAGAATACTCTCATTATACAAATTTAAAGATTTAATTCACCCACCTATTTAATAAATTCCTGTCATCACTGCAAGTTAAGGCTTCCAATAGTATTTTCTTCTCAGAAATGGCCGTGGTAGAGTGGAATTTCATCCATATGAATTCCCAGACATCCTCATCCAGTAGTGAAACTCCTGTACAGTAGACGATGTCTCTAACATTTAGTGGTATTCTAAAGAAGCAACCCATGGTGGTTTTCTGTTAATTAAAACTTCATAATATTGAAAATAAAGACAAATGCTGCCTTAGTACAGTTTTTTAAAAGATGGTTTTGTTAATTAGATTTACCTGAAAGATAATAATACCATATAGTAACAATATTCAAACTATTCACAACTGAATGAATAAAATAATGTATTTTATTTAACGATAGTCTTGAATGCAATTTTCCCACTTTTGAAATTATATGGACAAAAATCAGAACATAAAGGGTTTTTTAAAAAATCTTTTTATTTTATAGGAGTCAGAACATAAAGGTTTAAAGAAATACAAACAAGGCATCTTATATTTCAACCAACATAAATATATTTATGCTCTCAGAATTATTAGACCCAAGAATGATGAAAAAGTACTGGATGAAGATGAAACAAATACCTCCTAAGTTCTGAGACATTATTTTTTTTTAATTATTATTCTCAAATACCTCTCTGAATTTGGGAAGCTAGAAGATGACTAACACAGATAATAAATAAAACATAAGTAGCATACTCTTGCCTGGAAAATCCCATGGATGGAGGAGCCTGGCAGGCTGCAGTCCATGCTAAGGTTCGGACACGACTGAGCGAATTCCCTTTCACTTTTCACTTTCATGCATTGGAGAAGGAAATGGCAACCCACTCCAGTGTTCTTGCCTGGAGAATCCCAGGGACGGGGGAGCCTGGTGGGCTGCCGTCTATGGGGTCGCACAGAGTCGGACACGACTGAAGTGACTTAGCAGCAGCAGCAAAATTTGAGAATGTAGAAAGCTCTTTTTCCTATGTTTATAAAAGTGACTATAAAACATAAACTAAATTTTGATTTTGACTTCAAACTAAATGTTATGGAGGGAAACTCTTAGTCAATTTAATTAATCTTGGTTATTTATAAGCTATAAATTCTCATGTGTACATTGCCATGGTAATTAGTTTTTTACTAAATATTATTCTTTCAAGTTTTTATGTATTTCCCACATTTTAAAAAACTCAGATCTCTGAAAGAATACTCCAATACATTAAAAAGTTAAAATGTATTTCTCTTTGTATAATATTTAGTAATCAATTATTAAAATTTATCATTTATAATTTGAATGTGACTAATAATAAGAAATTTTTTCTCTGCATAACAAGATGAAAATCTATTTTAAATATTTAGGACCTTGACGGCCCAAACACTGCTTTGGTTAAAGGAGTGCTTAGAAAACGGGACAAAGCACCTGCATGACTACCAATGAGATGTCATCACTCTGCTGGGAAAGATCTGTACAGTCAGAACTACGGTTCTTCCAGTGTTCATGTACGGGTGTGAGAGCTGGACCATACAAAAGACTGAGGGCTGAAGAATGGATGTTTTCAAACTATGATGCTGGAGAAGACTCTTAAGAGTCCCTTGGACAGCAAGGAGATCAAACCAATCAATCTTAAAGGAAATCAACCCTGAGTATTCATTGGAAGGACTGATGCTGAAGCTGAAGCACCAATCCTTTAGCCACCTGACTTACTGGGAAAGACCCAGATGCTGGCAAAGATTGAGGGAAGGAGGAGATGGGGACAACAGAGGATGAGATGTTTGCACTGACTCACTCACTGGGCATGAGTTTGAATAAACTCGGGGAAATGGTGAAGGACAGGGGAGCCTGATGTGCTGCAGTCCATGGGGTAGCAAAGAGTCACACATGATTTAGTAACTGAAAACATCAAAGGTGATCTTCATCTTTTTTTGTTAAGCAGCTAAGTAGGCTACATCAGAGATTGTGTATCAGGATACCAAATGTGTAGAGTTAGTACTATCATACAAAATTCACAGTTCCCAGAAATGGCTAAAACTACACCACTCTGTCTCTTCCTACCAATAACTAAATTGTTTGGAGAAAAGCTACTTTAGTCTTGCTGACTGAATCTTTTCTTTCTTTGTAGTATTTGAAGACAAGCATTTTATTTGTTTGATTTGTTTTGTTTTTGAAGAAATGAAAGAGGTATAGATATCAGAAGAAGCCAGAGTTTCATACCTCTCTCAGCCCTGGAATCCCTTGAAGAAAGTACCCAGAATAGTATTCCTAAAGGTGGTGAAACCTTATTCCCCCTGCTCTGTTCATGCCCAGCTTGGGCTTCCCTGGTGGCTCAGTGGGTAATGAATCTACCTTCATTGCAAGAGATCTGTGTTTGATCCCTGGGTCAGGAAGATCTCCTAGAGAAGGGAATAGTTACCCACTCCAGAATTCTTGCCTGGAGAATCCAATGAACAGAGCAGCAAGAGTTGGTAATGACTACGTGTATAAAACTTTTTGATTTGCACACAGCATATCTGAAAACACTAAGGAAAGCATTACCATCACATTTTAAAGATTGCATCAGTCCTGGTAGATACAAAAATGTCTCCACCTTTACTAACTGCCTTAAGAAAGTAAAAAAAACTACTCTTTTGTTAAATCAACATCTAGGAAAGTGGATGAATCTTTTCCTCCAAATATTACAGGCTATCGAACATAATACTGTATTACTGTTATGATTTTGGTCAAGAGATTGCTATAAAAATTTGCCAGAATTAACAATAAAACATCTACTTAAATCATTGACTCAAGGATCGATATGTATTAGATCTAATATTAGACCTAATAGTAAGAGCTTATAAATTCTTAAGCAATTAATATATCAAAAAGTTCAAGGATAGAGACCACTGAATGAGGTTGTTACTGCTTAGGACACCAGTCTCCAATATCAAGCAGAAAGGCATACAGAATATAAAAAAGGCAAAAAAAAGAAAGAAACAGAAAAAACTAGACATTAAACTATGTTCCTTAGAAACAACTTGTATCATGTACTATAGTCCTTAGCAACAGTCCATAGTTTTGTAACTCAGTCGTTACTCCTGGCCGATGTTGAACAGCAGACGCAAATGAATAAATGGACTGGTTGGTACAAAGTCTTAAACAGTGGCTTTAAGGGGCATCAGAAGTAGAAAATAAGACTTTCATGCAATACTGCATTCCAGGTTACCCATCTTATTTTATCTGGACTATACAATAATATAATGATATTTGTATTATAATAAACTTCATTTTGCAGGAGAGGAAACTTTTCTGAGAGAGAATATTTTGCACTGTAACAACTATAAAGTAGGTTGAAAACCAGGATGACTTATACATGAAAATCTTTCCTATTTCTAGCAGCTTAGAGATGGCTAATGATGATGAAAATAAAATATATTGATTTCTGTTAGTAATAATAATCAGTAATTGTCACTGAATGTTGATATTTCTTGTTCAATAAAACACTATCTTATAGAAAGTAAGAACAATAAAAAATTTTAAACAAAAAAATATATCCCTTAAAAGGATACCATCACCAAACCCTGGATCTATTGAGTAGGCTAGAAAAGTAATACCAGTGCAGCCAGTCTATGATTCCCTTCATGCTGAACTGGCTGAAGCTGTCACTTCTACCCTCTCTTTTTCATTACTTTCTTTAATCCACAGTTTGATCAGTCATCTTTGAGAAATATTCAACACCAGCAAGAATGGTTTTCCAACAATAAGCTTCCATTCTGTTCACCAGAATCAAAGCGACACTTGTTAAAACTCAGCCTCTGGGTGACTGAAAAGACATAGGCTGGTGGTGCATTTATAGAGACGTGTAGCAGTATGGTCATACACAGAGCAAGAAGAATCTTCAAAGAGCACCAGGAAGGAACTGCTGGAAGAAACAACAGATAGATCATCCTGAAGGAATCTAACAAAAGGTGTCCTGGGCAAAGGAGGACTTTGAAAGCAAAGCTGTCTAGAATAGGGGCAAATTCTGCTTTTGAAGCAGCAGCCTCAAATCAAGAGACAGATCACACAATTTGGACGTCCTCTGCAAGAACCTGCAGGTCAAGTTTCAGGCTCATGAGCAGCTGTTTCCCTATGCATAGCAAATGCATCAAATTTGATGTTGATGAAAATGAGACCCTCATATATTTACACATATAACCTAGAGCCTGTTGATGATCTATTGAAAACTAGCCCTTTGTCTCAGTTATATGGGGCTTCCCTGATGGCTTAGTGGGTAAGGAATCTGCCTGCAATGCAGGAGACACATGCATTGCGGGTTCAGCTGCTGGGTTGGGAAGATCCCCTCAAAGAGGAAATGGCAACACACTCCGGTCAATATTATTGCCTGGAAAATCCCACGGAGAGAGGAGCCTGGCAGGCTACAGTCAATGGGGCTGCAAAAGAGGTGGATAAGACTGAGCAGGAGCACAAGGATGTCAGCTACAAGTCCTCAAACTTAAGGAAAGAAATGGCTCTATCAGCAGATACTGGGAGGTACACTTGTTTAAAGATTCATAAGCCTCCTTAGAAGAGCAAGGACAGAACGGATTAGCCAGAAAATACTGCTCTGATTTTTCTAGCATTTCTTCCCAACCCACCAGCTTTTTGTCTTCCTTACCCACCCACCAGTTAAAGAATCAATATCTGGGTCATGAAATTACTTGTACTCATCACTGAAAATAAAACAAGATGGGTGAGCACTAAACTTGCCAAAGGCCTTGGTTCCCAATGATTTCCATTGTTAACAGAACCCCCTTTCATTGCTAAATTCGTAAAGATGTTCTAATAGCATTTTAGCAAAATGATTGCTCTGGGGACAGTTTAAGATCTCTTGGTATAAACCAAAGTCATTAGGAACAAATGAGAAAGCTCATTTGTTTGTAAAGCATGAGCTGAAAAACCCACAGTACCCATAGTTATGAATAGTGCAAATAAGTCCTGTGAGATTCTTGATATTAGAATTACAGGGAGTGAGAACATAGAAATTGTTTATGAAAATGTGAATATCCTCACAGTCATATCTCTTTAAGTGTTGCCTCAGAAGTAAATCTTTTAGTGGAATTTGATCATGTGGGAAGGAAAGCTGTGCTTGTTTTTCTCTAGGTATGGTATGCATTGCCTACAGGATTAGAGAACTGGACTTTCCTAGCTGCCTTCCTACAAGATGAATGAGCCAAGAAAGAAGTGCTTTTATCTTTCTAGGGCACTAACACTGCAGAAATGATTACCTAATTAGTCTGACTGTACTATATTCTTTATTCTTCTCTCATTTTAAACAGCATGATGACAGAGTTCATCTGTATGTAAAAGTTCTGAAATTATACAAGTTGCATATATCATGTTGAAATAATTTTTTATATTTTGGTGATATGTTTAATCTTTTTTTACCTTACCAAAAGCAAATGCCTAAAAACTAAAAACTTTGAGGTAGAAGTTAACAAATTAAGTACTGGGACGATTAAAGGCATCCATCTTTAGGAAAAACTTTTTACAGAGTTAAATAGTAATGGTGATGTAGTGGGACTAATATTTTAAAACATAGTAAATTTGTACTTTAGTTATTAAATGGAAAATTGTGAAGTAGACTGGTAAATTAACATAAATAACTAGAAAAATTTCCAAAGTTTTTGCTACGGAAGTTTTCATTGCTGCATTTTTTAAGGTGAAAAGTCAGAACATCTAAGAGAGAGGATATATGTATACCTATGGCTGATTCATGTTAAGGTTTGACAGAAAACAACAAAATTCGGTAAAGCAATTATTTTTCAATAAAAAAATAAATTTAAACAAAATAACAGTAAAGAATTTAAGATATAAATAGCAACTAAGAATTACATCATAGATAAATATTGAATGATATGGTAAAATACTTTATCTAATATGATGAAATATATCATTAAAGACAGAGTATTATGATTATATATATATTAATATAATATCTCTATGCTAATCTAAAGAAAAATGATAATTTGTATGTTAGAAGAAAGACTGAAAGGATAAATAAGAGAATATTAACATTAGCTTCTGGGATTGGGGATTATAAATAATTAGAATTTTTAAACTCACATATTTCAAATTGAATGATTTAATAACTTTTACAGTTGCTTTGGAAATAAATAAGTGTATAATTACATTTATAAAGACAAAATTCTTGGAATAAAATATATTTCAATATAAAAATGCTATTACTGATACATAAAAATAATTATGATACAGTTAAAATATCTCCCAGGGGAAAATTACACTTACCAAAATAAAAAAGACCACACTTTAAAATAAAATTGTGATGCTTAATCATGATATGGGTTCATTTAAGCAGGTTTTTAGTAGACCTAATTGGACTAGTAACTGCCTATAGTACTAGGCAAGTCAAGGTCATTGCTTTGGGCTTCACTTTTTACCCTAATTGGACAAAAGCTTTTAAAGTACATGAGTTCTAAGGTCCCTTCCTGCTCTGTTAGTACAAGCTTCTTTTCATTATTGGTTGTATTAACTTTGAAATGTACATTTAATTATTTTCAAAGACAATAAAAAAGATTTTTCAAATCACTAGCCTCTTCTTTCAGTGGCACTATACATGCCATTGATACAGAGTGGGCCTACCATTTAATTCATTGTAATTAATTTGCAGTTAACTACATCATTTGAAATATCATTTTCCTATTCTAACTAAAACTTAAAAGACAGCCATGGTTGAGGCTTCCTGCACCAACACTCTCTATCTTGGTCTGCCTTATACTTACAAGCACTCTTACTTCTTTCAGGGCACACAGTCCTAGACTTTAAAATATCTGACTGAAAAGTAACCTGCATTATCAAAGGCTGACCCTGTCCATTTTGTCTTCTACCCTCACTTCTCATTCTATCTTGATCATTTGGTCCCTTGGCTGCTGCTAAGAAAGTCATAGTGAATAAAAATTAAAGGTATATAGAAGGAATGTGTGACTTTCTGCACCTTCCTGTCCGTCTTCCTGGAAAATGGGAATAATAATTCCTTACAGCATTGTTGCAATGATTAAATGAAATAATGTTTCATTTGATATTCACATGATAATGGTACATATCAAGAGTTCAGTATAGACTTCAGATAAACATTGTGCACAGCCAAATACAGGGGACATAGAAAATTGTCTATAGGTATGAACACAGAAAATAGCTAACAATAATATTCATCATCCTCTTCATCATTTTTTTTGCTACTGTTTTAAGATGTAGTGGCAACAAATATCATTCCCAAAGGAGTACTGGACTAAAAAGAAAGCAAAAATAAAGGTTTAAGCCAATCTTGCTAAAAATGAAGGATTAATTATAAAGGTCATGAATGACATGCATCTCAGGTTTAAGGCATTACAATAAAATACACTATTTTAATTCCACCTAACTTGACTGGTATGCGTGTGGGCTAAGTCGCCTCAGTCGTATCTGACTCTTTGCGACCCCATGGACTGTAGCCTGCCATGCCCCTCTGTCCAAGGGATTCTCCAGGCAAGAATATCGGAGTGGGTTGCCATTTTCTCCTCCAGGACATCTTCCCACCCTAGGGATCGAACCCCCATTTCTTATGTCTCCTGCACTGGCAGGCAGGTTCTTTGCCACTAGCACCACCTATGCTACTGAATCCATGCAAAAACTCTGGCAACCCAAGGACTACAGTTCCTTAGTATCTCTACAAGCCCCCTGGCCGAGGAAGAACAGAATCCCACGTGAAGTACACAGTTGATGAGGCGGCAACAATGCTCTCAAGGGTATCCTTCCTATAAGGGGTTGCTCTGTTTCTGAAGAACCCTCTTACTGGTGCCCACAAACCTGCCCATTCCCACTAAACACTGAGCACAGCAAAAGAAATATTCTTTTTACCTCAAAAAAAAAAAAAAAAAAGAAAAAAATAGAGTAGGGGGAAACCTGGTGGACTATAGACCAACTGTATTTAAAATGTGTCCTGAACTGATGTTCAAAACCTCTTCACATTTTCACTTTGCATATTGTAAAGAAGCATATGCTGATGCTCCTAGTTGAAAGAAAAAGGACTGCTGGGAAGGGGTCAGTCACTTTAACTCAATATCTTGAATGTATCAAGAGTATATTTTAAGATAACTGCACTCCTTTTAAATGGCTTTTATAATTAAATGAACTTTAAAAGGGATGTTCACTTTGCTTAGGCTGAAATAATAAATATGACACTATATTTTAAACCTTTACGTTCCTATATATAAAGTAGCTACTACTTCTACTGGGTGGGAAGGGAGGGGAATGGTGAAGGTCAAGTTTCTGGGCTGTAAGGTCATTTTATAAAATATAATTGCAAAAGCACAAAAACCAAAGAAACCAAGCGGCCCAGACACAAGATTAAAAAGAAGAGGACTAGAAAGAAGAAGGAGACATCGAATAAAAGGTAGGAAAAACACACGAGACATACACAGAGTTGCCAAAAATTCAGAGTGATGATGACCAAGACTGGCATGACAAAAACCTGCAAAAACATAAAGGTGAGATTTTTAAAAACGTTCTACTGAAAACCCTGCAGCTGCTGCTGCTGTTAAGTTGCTTCAGTCGTGTTCGACTCTGTGCAACCCCATAGCCTACCAGCCTCCTCTGTCCCTGAGATTCTCCAGGCAAGAACACTGGAATGGGTTGCCATTTCCTTCTCCCACTGAAAACCCTAGAACACAGTTATTTAACATTTCACAACTCAGAACCCTTATGACATCTAGAATCAATTATGCCTATAAGAACTTTAAAAAATCAAACTGGTTTATAACAAAGGTAGAAAAATTAAGATATCTATGATGACTCACTTGAAAACTGAGAAGTAGGCTGTGAGTATAAATAACTAAAAGCATAACATAATTTAAAACTTAAGAGGTATACAGTTGTAGTACAAGTTGTAAAATGGCTGATAAATTACCCTGTTTATAGATGCCTGTGTTAAAGTGCAGATAAATTGTTTCCTAATTGTTTCCTGTAATTGTGTGCCTATTATGCATGGCTTTCCAATCAATCTCCAATCTGCTCTATCCCAATCCTTGAATATTTAAGCTTCTTCTTCACCTCGTTCAGGTCAGAGCAGTGTAAATCGAAGTGCCCCCTATGATATGAATTTTAAAGATAAGTGGTGTTTTCTGAATCACAATGATTAGGAATAAGTACTCTATGTTAACTTTTAAGATGGAAGATAATGACAGGAATAATACATGAGCTCCAACAGCAAAACTATAGCACTGTTCTCGTTCAAATCATGATCCAGGCTTGAATGCTTATGAAAACTCCACTGGATGACATCAGCTCCACCTGGAAAACACCTCTTGTTGTTGAGGAATAGTTTTTAGCAACAATCATTGGAATTCTTCATACAAAGGTTGAAAAGTGC
The DNA here is from genome assembly GCF_023091745.1 of Budorcas taxicolor. Classification (NCBI taxonomy): domain Eukaryota; kingdom Metazoa; phylum Chordata; class Mammalia; order Artiodactyla; family Bovidae; genus Budorcas; species Budorcas taxicolor. Next base: position 47,456,821 of record NC_068914.1, on the reverse strand, counting down.
ACCAATTTATTGTATCCATCAAATTACTACGTCTGCAAATATATGGCCACCTACAAATGAGGTCTACCTTCATTTCTAACGCACTGTCAAGGTCACTGTGGTTAATAAGGCTGATTGTCCAGCTTGGGAAGAATCAACTACAGCCATTTAGTTAATTCTTTAAGCGTAACAAGGAAGCTGTCATGAGTAGGCAATAATTAATAAATTTTCCTCACTTGAAAGGTCCCTAACTGAAATATTTTATTTGGCTAAAATAAACTTTACTATTCTGTGTGTGTGTGTGTGTGTGTGTGTGTGTGTGTGTGTATGTGTCTGTGCATTAACCAAAAGATAACTCTGTACATTTTCATAATTTTAACTGTTAGATTCACTGCATAAGAAAATATAAATTTTAAAAAATAGAGAAATATTCTTATGCCCATCAATCCTGGATGTTCTATGTTTTCACTGAAATATACTTTGATCCTCCTGTGAAAAAGTAGTAAAATCTGTGACGAACTTTAGATGTCAAAGAATAAAGATTAATTTAAAAATAGTTTTTGATAATTAAAATAGTTATAAAGAATCTAGTTCCATTATAAAAAAGCAAAATAAAATTATTGTTTTAAAAAAACAATCTGCATTCTGTAAAAACACACACTTTGAAAGAGTCAGCACAATTGTTATGACTTTCTGAAATAACTGAAATATATGTGTGCACATATACATGTAACTGGCAGGTATTGGTAATAGTGTTGTTATTTGTATAAAGAGAAAGAGAAAGAATGCACACTGAATGCTTGCATTATATGCTCATCAACATAAAATAAGCAAGACTTGTTTATATACAAAAATAAAAGTCACTTCAATTTTTTACCTTGTTTTTCTTTTTGATTATAGAAAGAATGTCAAATCACTAGAAAGACAAAAAAAAAATGTCTTTCTAAATATTTAGATGTGAAGAGAGCCTGAAACATGAGGATGGATTCTCTGTTGTGAATTTTAGGGCTATTTTTATTAGTTTATCTTCATGCCATAGGCCACTCTCCTCTTTTTTTCTTACACAATTAAAAAACTGGTATTCTGAAGAATCATGATTTTAATTTTCTCTGAATTTTTGAGGAACAAGAACCTGCCTTCTCAACATCTTCTTTTATTCCTCCATTTCACGATGAATATCTTAAGTAAGAATAGGGTGAGGTCAATGAAAGTTAGAAGGCTTATTTGATATCACTAGCACTCCTTGAAATCCCATCAAATAGAGAAACACAATCCAAAAAACTGCATGTATCGAGTTTTGATTGCAGGGCAGAGGCTAAAGTTGTGCGTATTAGTTTCCTAAGGCTGCCATAACAAATTGCCTCAAACTTGGTTGCTTAAAATAACAGAAATGTATTCCCTCACAGTTCTTATGGCTAGAAGTCCCAACAAGGTGTCAGCAGGGTGCCTTCCCCCGTGGGTTCTGAGGAATATGTTCCATGCATCTCTCATAGCTTCTGGTGCCTCTGCCAATCCTTGTCATCCCTTGGCTTGCAAGTGAATTACTTCCATTTCTGCCTCCATCTTCACATGAATTTCCTTCTGTGTCTCTCTGTTGCTTCTCTTCTGCTTTTGATAAGGACACTGAACATGGGACTTAGGGTACATCTTTATCCATGAAATCTCAGCTCAAAATCATTAATTATATCTGCAAAAATCTTATTTCCAAATAAGATCACATTCCCAAATGGGGTTTAGGATTTAGACATATCTTTTAGAAGATATGAAGATACCTTTTCAGTCCATGCAAGTATGTGCATGTGTTTTTATTTTTCCTATTATTGCTGAGAAATTACAAGTAATCAAAGTTCTTTCTCATTTTCAGATATTTTAAGATATGGGTTATACAAAACAATATTTGATGCTTAGGAATATCTTTCATTAACATTATCATGATATTGAGTAAATATTGTCACACTATGGGGATTCCCTGGTAGCTCAGCTGGTAAAGAATCTGCCTGCAATGCAGGAGACTCCAGTTAAATTCCTGGGTTGAGCAGATCTGCTGGAGAAGGGATAAACTACCCACTCCAGTATCCTTGGGCTTCCCTGGTGGCTCAGCTGGTAAAGAATCTGCGTGCAATTTGGGAGATCTGGGTTCAATCCCTGGGTTGGGAAGATCCCCTGGAGAAGGGAACATCTCCTGGAGAAAGGAACATCTCCTGGAGAAGGGAACCCACTCCAGTATTCTGGCCTGGAGAATTCCAAGGACTGTATACTCCATGGGGTTGCAAACAGTTGGACATGACTGAATGACTTTCACTGTCACACTATTATTAGAAAGACTAACATGAATTATTTTCATTTTGAGATAGAGTAAATTATATGTATAAAATCAGTCCTAAGTCTTAATCACAAGGGGGAAAATATAAAAGAAATGTTGTTAATGCTAATAGCAATGCTTATATTATTTTTGGAAAATGTGGAGGAAATTTCTTACTTATAGTGCTGCTAGTAGTTGCAATAAACTTTATAATCAATGAATCTTGAACCCATCAGTATAATTTACTCTGTGTTAGTACATAAGAATGCTTCTGTAGCTGCAAATATTTCTGTTGGTGTTTCTGCTCTGGCTTAGTAAATAATGATTACTATGGTAAATTTAATCACCATTGCTCCCTGTGTTGCCCATGTAAATCTATATTTACTTAGTACTTATACTTTGATAAACAGTTAGGCAGTTAAAATAGACCTATTTTACAACTAATCAATACATATCTTTTGACAGATGACACAAGAGTTCAATAGTGTTCTGCCTAAAATTGGTATAATATTAGGCAAACAATGCTGGCATGACAGGAAAATTATTTTTGGCAGAAATGGGGGAAAAGCCAATTAGACTAAAAGAAGAAAAAAAGTTAAGTTAGATGAAGCAGTTTTCAAAAGCACACTCTATAAAAATTAAAATACTTTGAAAAAACACTATTGACTATTTGCCTCTAAGCATGTCCAGTAATATAATTTTTTAAAGTAAAATGTCAGGAAAAGCCAAAAGGGTTGGGAAATGGAAAATAAGTGTATGATTATTTCTCCATTTTAAATTAGAATATACAATCATTAATGCATTTATATTACAAACTAAATGTGACTATAAGAAAATTAATAGAATCATGCACTTACCAGAGTTATATTAGCTCTCAATGCAATTAAAATCCCTGCTACACCAAAAAGTAAATTAAAAGTACATTATGCAAGGAGGTCATTCAGTCAAATATTCATCTGATGATAAACTGAACTGAGATAACATGTATTGAATTCTCCAAATGGCGAGAAAAAGAGTTACTTTTAGTGTGATTCTAGAGAAGCATAAGGAGAAGACAGCGTATAAAGTCTGCTACATTTAGTTATTGCCACTCCTTACGTATACTGTCATCCTGCTTATTTAACTTATATGCAAAGTACATCATGAGAAATGCCGGGCTGGATGAAGCACAAGCTGGAATCAAGACTGCTGGGGGAAATATCAATAACCTGACACACAGATGAGGTGTGTGTCTTACAGCAGAAAGTGAAGATGAACTAAAGAGCCTCTTGATGAAGGTGAAAGAGGAGAGTGAAAAAGCTGACTTAAAACTGAACATTCAAAAAACTAAGATCATGGCATCCAGTCCCATCACTTCATGGCAAATAGATGGGGAAAAAATGGAAACAGTGAGAGACTTTACTTTCTTGGGCTCCAAAATCACTGCAGATGATGACTGCGGCCATGAAATTAAAAGACACTTGTTCCTTGGAAGAAAAGTCATGACCAACCTAGACAGTATATTAAAAAGCAGAGACATTATTTTGCCAACAAAGGTCCACGTAGTCAAAGCTACAGTTTTTCCAGTGGTCATGTATGGATGTGAGACCTGAACCAGAAAGATGGCTGAGCACCGAAGAACTGATGCTTTTGAACTGTGGTGTTGAAGAAGACTCCTGAGTGTCTCCTGGACTGCAAAGAGATCAAACCAGTCAATCCTAAAGGAAATCAACCCTGAATATTCACTGGAAGGACTGATGTTGAAGCTGAAGCTCCAATACTTTGGCCACCTGATGCAAAGAGCTGACTCATTGGAAAAGACCCTGATGCTGGGAAAGATTGAAGGCAGGAAGAGAAGGGGACAACAGAGGATGAGATGGTTGGATGGAATCACTGACTCAGTGGACATGAGTTTGAGCAAGTCCCAGGAGATGGTGAAGGACAGGGAAGCCTAGCATGCTGCAGTTTATTGGCTCACAGAGTCAGACATGACTGAGTGACAGAACAACAGCAAATTAATTTTAATGCATGATTTCTCCTTATACAGAAAGTCAGGCAGGTTGTGATTGATTACTAGTTATGAAAAAGATTTCCAGTTTGACAAAGGAATTCACAATTGGATCAATTCAGATAGCAAGTCTACTTGCTACATTTCATATAATGCTTCTCTTCTCCATAGTTTATCAATACATTTCTATTTGTTAACATACTTTAATCTTAGCAGAAAAATCTCCTTCTTAAGTTTGAATGATGGAGCTTAGTCAATTAACTGGAATTTTTGCCTTTTTTCAGCAAATAAAACAAAACTAACTGATTAACTGAAAATGAAATTATAACAGTATCAGAGGATGTTCTTGGGTCAGTATAGATTCTGCCCAATCAGTTAAATTTTTCACAGTACCAAGGCTTCAATCTTGATAAATTAGTTTGAGGAAGAAGGCTATATTTTAAGGTAACTTAAAAAAATTATTGGAGTATAGTTGATTTACAATTTTGTATTAGTTTCTGTACAGCAAAGTTGATCAGTTATACATATACCTATATCCAGTCATTTTAGATTATTTTCCCGTATTGACAAGAGTTCCCAGATAAAGTCACAGATACAGAAAACAAACTTACGGTTACCAGGGGCGAAATGGTGGAGAGAGGGATAAATGTGGAGATTGGGATTGACATATACACACTACTATCTATAAAATAGATAATAAGGAAGGCCATTTTTATACACAGTTCCTTCCTCTTAACATCTTTCCCTCTTTGCCTACTGAGTGTGTATCTTTCCTGTAGGCCTCAAGTCAATTGTCACTCTGCAGGAATGTCAGCCTTACTGATGGGTCATATGGTTCCTGTCTTATAAATCTCCCTCTGGTTCTCAATACACTAAAATTATACAGTATTTTTATGACATCTGATTAGTCTCAGTCTATCCCACTGGACTGTCAACTTCAGGAAAGAAGAAACTGTCCTTTAGCTCATCACTGAATACCAGTGCCTTTTAGCCCAATGCCTGGGATATGGTAGAGATTCAGGGTATGTTTGGTACATGAATAAAATGCTGACAGAGTCTGAATTAATATTGATTAACCACATTAAGTAGATATTACTGTGGAAGACATACTACTTTACTTTAGAAATCAAGCTGAAAGCTAAAAACTTTCAAACTTTCAAGTTATGATCCAGGTATTATTCCATTATTCAAATGCGACTGGTGAACTTGACTTTGTAATTTTGCATTGATCACAGTGACAGATGCAGCATATTTAAGATTTTATGTTTTAACTTTGAAAAACTACTGAGGAATAAATTAATAAAAAGACATCAATGATGGCAATAATTTTGATGATAATTGTGAATTATTCCAGAAGTTCCCACAATACTTTTTGCTTTAAAGATTTTCTTTGTTGGATTTATGCAAAAACAATTCATAATGAAGTAACCAGCCACAACTACTAAAATATAAAATTCCTAGAGCAGAAAGGTAATAGAAAGAAAGTATTTATCCTTTAAAGGATCACAGCAAACTGTGGAAAATTCTTAAAGGGATAGGAATACCAGAGCACCTTATGTGTCTCCTGAGAAATCTGGATACAAGTCAAGAAGCAACAGTTAGATCCAGAGATGGAACAACAGATTGGCTCAAAACTGGGAAAGGAGTATGTCAAGGTTGTATATTGTGACCTTGCTTATTTAACTTATATGCAGAGTATGAACTCTGCATATAAGTATTTCGTACTCTGCATATAAGTTACATCATGCAAAATGCCGGGCAGGATGACTCATAAACTGGAATCAAGACTGCCAGAGAGAAATATCAACAACCTCAGCTATGAAGATGGCACCACCCTTAATGAAAGGAAGTGAAGAGGAACTAAAGAGCCTCTTGATGAAAGAGGAGAGTGAAAAAGCTGGCTTAAAACTGAACATTCAAAAGACTAAGATCGTGGCATCCAATCCCATCTCTTCATGGCAAATAGATGTGGAAAAAGTGGAAACAGTGATAGATTTTATTTTCTTGGGCTCCTAAATCACTGTGGAGGGTGACTGCAGCCATGAAATTAAAAGATGCTTGTTCCTTGGAAGGAAAGCAATGACAAACATAGACAGTATGTTAAAAAGTAGAGACATCACTTTGCCAACAAAGGTCCATATAGTCAAAGCTATGGCTTTTCCAGTAATTCATGTACTGATGTGAGAGCTGGACCAGAAAGAAGACTGAGCACCCAAGAACTGCTGTTTTCAAATTGTGGTGCTGCATATATCGAATCTAGAAAACTGCTTCTGAAGTATTTACTTACAGGGTAGCAATGGAGAAATGGACATAGAGAATAGACTTATGGACATGGGGAGAGGGGAGCAGAGGGTGAGATGTATGGAACAAGTAACATGGAAACTTACATCACCATATGTAAAATAGATAGCCAACGGGAATTTCCTGTATGGCTTAGGAAACTCAAACAGGGGCTCTGTATCAACCTAGAGGGGTGGGATGGGGAGGGAGAGGAGAGGGAGGTTCAAAAGGGAGGGGATATATGTATACCTATATACATATATATGACAATGTCACTGCAGATGGTGATTGTAGCCATGAAATGAAAAGATGCTTACTCCTTGGAAGAAAAGTTATGACCAACCTAGATAGCATATTCAAAAGCAGAGACATTATTTTGCCAACAAAGGTCCGTCTAGTCAAGGCTATGGTTCTTCCAGTGGTCATGTATGGATGTGAGAGGTGGACTGTGAAGAAAGCTGAGAGCCGAAGAATTGATGCTTTTGAACTGTGGTGTTGGAGAAGACTCTTGAGAGTCCCTTGGACTGCAAGGAGATTCACCCAGTCAATCCTAAAGGAGATCAGTCCTGGTATTCATTGGAAGGACTGATGTTGAAGCTGAAACTCCAATACTTTGGCCACCTCTTGCGAAGAGTTGACTCATTGGAAAAGACCCTGATGTTTGGAGGGATTGGGGGCAGGAGGATAGGGGACGACAGAGGATGAGATGGCTGGGTGGCATCACCGACTCGATGCACATGAGTTTGAGTGAACTCCGGGAGTTGGTGATGGACAGGGAAGCCTGGCGTGCTGTGATTCATGGGGTCGCAAAGAGTCGGACATGACTGAGTGACTGAACTGAACTGAGCTGATGGCTGATTCATGTTGAGGTTTGACAGAAAACAAAATTCTGTAAAGCAATTATCCTTCAATAAAAAAAAAATTTAAAAAAATTGTGGTGCTGGAGAAGACTCTTGAGAGTCCCTTGGACAGCAAGAAAATCAAACCATTCAGTCCTGAAGGAAATCAATCTTGAATGTTTTTTGGAAGGATTGATGCTGAAGCTCCAATACTTTGGCCATCTGATACAAAGAGCCAACTTGTTGGAAAAGTCCCTGATGCTGGAAAAGATTGAGGGCAGGAGGAGAAGGATGTGACAGAGGATGAGATGGTCGGAAGGCATGATGGACTTAATTGGACTTAGTTTGAGCAAAACTCCATGAGATAGTGAAGGACGAGAAAGCGTGGTGTGTTGCAATCCATAGGGTCACAAAGAGTCAAACAGGATATAACAACTAAACAGCAAAGATAAAAGTAAACAAAAATACATGCTCTCAAGTTTTGGATTAAGCAAAGGGAAAACTAGCTGAAAGTACTTTTTAAATCTACACTACAAACATTCTAGTAGCTAATTCATTATATTCTTCCTCTCACCTCAAAGGACTAGTCTGTTATTAAAAAAAATGATTAAGGAAGGAAATCACATCCATAGTGCATGAAGTCCTCTATTAACAGTATCTCAGCTGTGCACAGTGTGAAATAAATAACTAGCCAAATAAATTATACATAGGATGCTCACGTACAAGTAAAAATGCAAACGACTGAAAATACGGGTCAATCAGTTTGAAATTTCTTAATATAATAAATACACTGGGACTATAACTACCTTTTGTAGCATACTTCCTAAATTCTTAGAAATTAAAAACGAAATAACTTCTGATATTTTAACCCCTCCAAAAAACAGATTTTATGCCAGATATTGGTTAGGAGGTAAAGAAATACACTACTTGTAAAAGCAGTATTGATTGGCTAACACTGAAAGAGAATTCTGTGAGTCAAATATTTGAAACATGAGACAATCATAAAAGTATTTAAAAAATTATTTTAGATATAAAATGCCTATTTTATAATGCAAGGTAGAGGCAATTAGTTGCATTTTTGATGGAAATGAGTTAAAGTAAAACTAAAAATTATATAAGGTCCCTTGGGGACATCTACAAGAAAAAGTATATAGCTCTTAGATTATATACCATTTTTACATATCTATATTTACAGGTATATATGCATGTCTGTACAGTCAGTCATGTCCAACTCTTTGCAACCCCATGGACTGTAACCTGCCAGGCTCCTCTGTCTGTGGAATTTTACAGCAAGAATACTGGAGTAGGTTGCCATTTCTTACCTCAGGGGATCTTCCTGACACTGGGATCAAATCTGAGTCTCTTGTGTCTCCTGCATTAGCAGGAGGATTCTTTTTTTTTTTTTTTTTAACTTTACAATACTGTATTGGTTTTGCCATACATTGACATGAATCTGCCATGGGTAAAAAGGAGGATTCTTTACCACTGTTTAAATAGACACAACTTTAAACATTTACAGCAGAAAGGATTAATAGTAAGTGAAAAATACACAAAAACTGGCAGAGGAAATAAAACAATTTTTAGAATACACTGTAAATATTCATCCTCAGGGGCCTCAACACATGTGTGAATTATACCCAGCTACTCCATGCTGTGATTTCCTAATTCTCGGCCTTGAACTCCCTTCTTAAATTCTCTCCCTAGACAACTTCATCTACTCCTCATCCATTCCATTTCTACCTACATCTTAGTGCAGGTCCTCAAAATGATATGTTCATAACTCTAGACAAAAAGGAAGACTTTTCAAGGAGTACCTAAGGATAATTCCCTGGGCTTCCCTGGGGGCTCAGATGATAAAGAATCTTCCTGCCATGCAGGAGACCCGGGTTCGAACCCTGGGTTGGGAAGATCTCCTGGAGAAGGGAATGGCAACCCACTCCAGTATTCTTGCCTGGAGAATCCCATGGACAGGGGAGCCTGGTGGGCTACAGTCCGTGGAACTGCAAAGAGTTGGACATGACTGAGTGACTAACACACACATGGCAATCCATTTCTGCATTTTAAACTCTTAAATGGATATTTCTCTTCTCCTAAAAACCCTTCTCCCACTTTCTCTCACTTTCCAGAAGAGAGGCATATTTCTCGTTCACTCATCTTGTGTCTTCTAAGGATGCATTTTATTACAGTACCAAATAAAGAGAAAATTCTACATATTGGGGTTGATATCTAGAAAGTGAAGTTTACATTTTTCAAAACCTGTTTCCATAAAATGAACGGACTAATCAAGCTGTCAGGTGATAATTAAATTTTAGTGATAGATTACTATGTCATTTTCGGAACAAAATTTGGAAAGCTTTTGAAGAACTGTGTTACATTCCTATAACAAAACAATTTATATTCCCACTTATTTTCATGTATAAGGTTTTTAGCACTTTAACATAAATATATGACTAGAATTTATGGTGAAGTTTGTCTCATTCCAGCAGTGAGTATTATTTATCTGTGAACATATAAACTAATTGGGGGGAAAAGGCCAATTTCAATTTTTATTTTTATATTTAACAATTTTTATTTCCTCACTTAGAAATTATTTACCAAAATTTGCAAAGTATTTATGTTGATCAAGTATATATAAGAAACAATTGTAATCAAAACTCAATTTAGAAAAAAATATGTAACAGGATTTCATTATGAAATGAAAAAATTTATGTGTGTGTATGTCTGTGTGCATTTTCTACTTTTTATTGCAGAGAAACATGGTAGGGTGATCCAAAAGAGATTTTCAAGCAGAAATATAGTATGCTAGAACACAACTTGAAGGAGAATAGAAGAATAATAGGAAATTAGTGTTTAGTAAACAAGTAATCATATTTTTAAATGCTTAATGATGAGTATAAAATAGCTATGGTGTCTCAGATCCACTGGAGACATTTAAAAGCCTGAAAAGAATTTTATTGGGGAAAAAATGTCTATTTTTACAATATGCTGGTTTTACAATCATTTAAATGTATGATGGAGAGTTTTGGATATAGACTTAAACTGACATTTTAGGCAGTTCATATACATAAATGTTTGAGCCCAAGGGATTATTTTCATCAGTTGTCATCATTGCCTTCCTTTCTCTTATTTTTTCTATCCAAACATTCATTAACTCCTGTCACTTTCCTTCCTCATTCATGTTCACATATGCCCTGTCTCTTCACCTCCAGCCCCAGTGATCAGGGCTGGAAGTTCTCCCTGCTCTCCCTGCTCTGGTCACATTTCCACAGGACTGGTCAAATTTTCTCAGGGCATCACACACCTAAGTTTCATTTTTAGCTTTGTGTGATTATTTTGAAGAACTTCTGCCTCCTTCCTACACTCCCCTCCTTGCCCCTGCATTCATCTTTAGTGCAGATAGGGGTGCAGATCATGTATTCTCAATGCCAGTCAGGTAATAGGGGCTGGCACTTCTTGAATGAAGGGATGCTTCCTTCAAAGTGTCTAGCACAGTGCCTGATACATGCTTGTTAAATACATCAATAAATGAATATATGCTCCTTTTAACTATGCAATCAAAAGAGAACCCAAACTGGACATGTTGTGAGGAAACTATGATTTATGTTCAAGCAGAGTGAGTGTGAAATTTTGGACTGTTGGAGTTGAGAGAAGCACTAGAGATTTAGACACAATGCCCTCACTGTAGAAACAAGGTTGAAAATTTGGAGACATTGACAGACTTGTCTGAACCCACAGCTGCCTACTGACAAATTAGGAGCAAACCTGATTCTTCACCCCCACTCACTGGAGGTTTGGGGAACCCTGCCTCTCCCACGACTCCATACAGACTCTGGCTGTGTTCACTAGTTTGCAACAGGACTACGCTGGTAACTGGCCACTAGAATGGCAGGACTGGTAGGAAAACTTACAGCAAGCCAAAGAGTAGTGGAAAGAACACAAAAAAGAGTGCAAAGAGCAGAGGAAATAGGACCATAATAACTTGAAAACACGGCCAGTAACTTAGGATCTATGTTTTCAGGGAAGAAAACAGGTTTCTGAGGTTCTGAGGTTTCTGAACCATAATGGAAAGAGCCCTTTGTCCTGCCACTTCTATGCTCTCACACAAGTTCAACAATTATTGATGGGCTAAGAGAGTCCCTTGGACTGCAAGGAGATCCAACCAGTCCATTCTGAAAGAGATCAGTGGAGGGAATGATGCTGAAGCTGAAACTCCAGTACTTTGGCTACCTCACGCGAAGAGTTGACTCATTGGAAAAGACTCTGATGCTGGGAGGGATTGGGGGCAGGAAGAGAAAGGGACGACAGAGGATGAGATGGCTGGATGGCATCACTGACTCGATAGACGTAAGTCTGAGTGAATTCCGGGAGTTGGTGATGGACAGGGAGGCCTGGCATGCCGCAATTCACGGGGTCGCAAAGAATCCGACATGACTGAGTGGCTGAACTGAACTGAATTGAAGAGCAGACAAAAGGAAAGGCGCTTAACTGGAGCCCTTTACACTATGAGACTAAACAACAGCTATGACTGAGGGAGGGGCAAGTACCAAAACAGCACCTGATTAAGGGGAGGGAGGAAACTAACATTTACCCAGAGGCCAAGACAGGCAGTGGGGAGAGGGGCAAAGGGCCCCCTGCTCTTGATTTAGAACCTCTACGGCAATGTTTTGTTTTACGTTTTATGTTACAAGTCACATCCTTATATCCTCAAAATTTATAGGAAGTTAAGTCTAACACTGAAGGCTTTCTATAAATGTCTTATCCTGTTCTATTCCACACTGTTCCTACTTTCTCCATCTCAAATTCACAACACCCATTACACAGGCATGGGCAAAACAAGTAGAAGCCAACTTCAGAGATGCTGAATGTTGTACAGCTTCTTACAAGGGTCAGGTCCTATATAGGCATTCTTTTATATAATCCTCACTACTTGGTTGTTAGTAGTCTGGCCACTTTTCAGATGATGTAACCAAGTGATTTTCCTAAGTTTACTTAGTCAAATGGCTACAGTTTGATCACAGTGTCTCTGACTCTGAAGACCATAACCAATCCTAATACCAGTGGTTCCCAAAGTGTGGGACACAGATAAGCAGCCTCGGCATCATCTGGAAAATTATCAAATTATTAGCAAGTCACATGCTTGGGCCCCATCTCACCCATGAATCAGAGCTCTGAGGGGTCATATAAACTGTTTAACTAGTCTCCCCAGTGACTCTTGTGCACAGAAAACACTGGCTTTCTTGGGTATCCTTTTTTGTTTTTCTTTGTTTTTTTTTTTTTTGTCAATTTTGAACAAATATCTGTTACTGATATATGGAAATTTGATATACCACCACAGAATTCTAGGCTTTAGGGTAGAAGATAGGCTTTGGATGGAAGCCCAGATCTCTCCCCCAACCCCATCTATTGCTGTATAATCTTGGCAAGTTACATTTAACCTTTGTAAGTTTTAGATTTAGCTTTGTAAAAGGAAAATAAAAAATAAGAAATCATATACCAAAAACCCTTAGATCAATGCCTGGAATATAATAAATACTCAGTAAAGTAGATATAATTTTCATTATTATTATCATCAGTAAGGACAACAATATTAAGCTTATGTATTATGTATGCTGCAAAGCTCCACAGAGGCCCCTCTACTTACAATTTTTGTTATAAAATGACCTTATTTTTTTAAATTTCAAATGAATTCACAGTAAATTTTAATTCAGTAAGTAGTTTTACTTTCCCACAATGTACAAGGTCTTCTGCTCTTTTAGGGTATTTTTTAAGTAGATTATTGATTTGTTGTTATCGTTTAGTCTCTAAGTCATGTCCGACACTTTGCAACCCCAAGAACCCACCAGGCTCCTCTGTCCATGGGATTTCCCAAGCAAAAGTACTGGAGTGGGTTGCCATTTCCTTTTTCAGGGGACCTCCCCAACCCAGGGATTGAACCTGCATCTTCATTGCAGGTGAATTCTTTACCACTGAGCCACCAGGGAAGCCCAGAGTATTGATACCAGTTATCAGTTTATGCTAAGGAATGGATATCACTACTGATTACTTTTAAAAAATTAACCACTTAAAATCTTTACCCTGTCTTGGCTTAAAGCTTTATTGGAATATCGAGATTCATATATATATATACTGGTATACATAAAATGAATAACTAATAAGGACCTACTAATTAGCACATGGAATTCTACTCAGTACTCTATAGACCTATATGGGAATAGAATCTAAAAGAGTGGATATATGCAGATGTATGTGGTGTTGGAGAAGACTTTTGAGAGTGCCTTGGACTGCAAGGAGATCCAACCAGTCCATCCTAAAGGAGATCAGTCCTGGGTGTCCATCGGAAGGACTGATGCTGAAGCTGAAACTCCAATACTTTGGCCACCTGATGGGAAGAACTGACTCACTAAGACCCTGATGCTGGGAAAGACTGAAGGCAGGAGGAGAAAGGGACAACAGAGGATGAGATGGTTGCATGGCATCACCAACTCCAGGACTCCTGTTGTACTGCAGTCCATGGGGTCGCAAAGAGTTGGACACGACTGAGCGACTGAACTGAACTACCCTGATTCACTTGGCTGTACACCTGAAACTAACATGACATTGTAAATCAACTCTACTGCAAAAATTTTTTTAAAAGAAAAAAATGTATCTTTTAATATTATTTGAGAAAGACATTAACACAAAATTAAGAGGCTGTGTTATCATGGACACATTTAATTTCAGGTTACATGTTTATTCAAAGAAAATCCCACAATGATACATTGAGATCCCTGTGTAGTTAACTGTACAATCTCAAAAGTGTTTTAATACAGAGGTTTTCAGATAATAATTCATTTAGAGTAAAAAATATATCCCTTCTATTTTACTCAGTGAAGTTCACGCCAATCATTTCTTATTTATTTCTGCCCAGCAGTGAAAGAAACCAATTTCTGTCCTTTTTATTATGCTTTTCATTCATACAAAAAAGCTATCATCTTTTGTGTGTCTTTTTTTCAGAGTGAAATTCTCAGTTCTCGTGCCCTCCTCTCATAGCTGGTGTTTTCACAATCTCTTTTATCATTTGTATTGTTCTCTCCCAAATGCTTACTGGTTTGTCTCTTTTCTGAAATGTGGCATTCTGCTGAACTTAGTCTCCAAACCACAGCCTAACAAGACCTGAACACAGCTTAGTCTGTCTATATGCATGACATCACCATTACAATTCAGCACACTGTAGCATTTGAATATTTTAAGAGATCAGAATGTTGACTCATTCACTGTAATTCTTGAATTTTTTTCACTGCTGCTACCACCTCTAGCCTTTCGTTGCACTTTTTGGATCCGTTAGCCATCCTTGCACCAACTTTCCATTCTATTTTCCAATGCCACTGATTTGACCTGTCTCCCCAGTGTATCAGGACCAGGCTGTATAGTAACAAGCAGCACAGATCTTTGGAACTGCTGCTTCTTCCAGGACTCCTTGTCCTTTAGATTTATTAGCACAAATATATAGCATCTCACTGACCAAAATTTTTTAGTATGTTATGATGTTACCTTGTGGATCAGACAGTAAAGAATCTGCCTGCAATGCAGGAGATCTGGGTTCATTCCCTGGGTCGGAAAGATGCCCTGGAGAATTAACTGACAACCCACCCCAGTATCCTTGCCTGGGAAATCCCATGGACAGAGGAGCCTGGCGGGCAACAGTCCATGGGGTCGCAAAGAGTCAGACATGATGGAGCGACTAACACTTTCACGTTAACATTACCTTTAGAGAGTCTTTTAAGATGATTTTTAAGGTTCCAATTAAACAAAAACAAGCAAACAAAACTGGTCTATTACTTCAGGCACATTTAAAAAGAAACCTAACCTTCCCCTTAACTGACTCAATTTAGGAAAGTTAAACTCAGCACCAATTACAGGGTACATTATTGTTTTATTACTGAGCTGTCACTTCAAAACTACAGATGAAACCTCTGATCTCACACAAGGCCAGCCCCGTGAGTGTCATGTACACTTCTTGCAGGAGGTCACTTGTGTATGCCTGGGCATGTCATTTGGCTGGTTGCTTGAGTATTTCTTAGTAAACACAGAGTTAGTTTCACTGAGCAGGTTTACTTGCCCAGTCACAAAAAGAAGCAAAACACGACCATGTAAAAACAATGAAGGAAATAACAAAAGAAACTTAAAGAATTAGGCCCCATTTAACTATTGTACCACAAATAAGCCGAATAGTTATAAGAACTGAAATGAGCTGACACTTTCATTTATAAGGGGTTGATAAAAAGATGTCCTTTTCATTATAGGTGACTGGAATGCAAAAGTAGGAAGTCAAGAAACACCTGGAGTAACAGGCAAATTTGGCCCTGGAATGCAGAATGAAGCAGGGCAAAGGCTAATAGAGTTTTGCCAAGAAAATGCACTGGTCATAGCAAACAACTTTCCCAACAACACAGGAGAACACTCTACACATGGACATCACCAGATGGGCAACACTGAAATCAGATTGATTATATTCTTTGCAGCCAAAGATGGACAAGCTCTATACAGTCAACAAAAATGAGACCAGGAGCTGACTGTGGCTCAGATCATGAACTCCTTATTACCAAATTCAGACTTAAATAGAAGAAAGTAGGGAAAACTGCTAGACCATTCAGGTATGACCTAAATCAAATCCCTTATGATTATACAGTGGAAGTGAGAAATAGATTTAAGGGCCTAGATCAGATAGATAAGAGTGCCTGATGAACTATGGAATGAGGTTCATGACATTGTACAGGAAACAGGGATCAAGACCATCCCCATGGAAAAGAAATGTAAAAAAGCAAAATGGCTGTCTGGGGAGGCCTTACAAATAGCTGTGAAAAGAAAAGAGGTAAAAAGCAAAGGAGAAAAGGAAAGATACAAGCATCTGAACGCAGAGTACCAGAGAATAGCAAGAAGAGATAAGAAAGCCTTCTTCAGTGATCAATGCAAAGAAATAGAGGAAAAGAACAGAATGGGAAAGACTAGAGATCTCTTCAAGAAAATTAGAGATACCAAGGGAACATTTCATGCAAAGATGGGCTTGATAAAGGACAGATGGTATGGATCTAACAGAAGCAGAAGATATTAAGAAGAGGTGGCAAGAATACACAGAAGAACTGTACAAAAAAGATCTTCACGACCCAGATAATCATGATGGTGTGATCACGAATCTAGAACCAGACATCCTGGAATGTGAAGTCAAGTGGGCCTTGGAAAGCATCGCTACGAACAAAGCTAGTGGAGATGATGGAATTCCAGTTGAGCTATTTCAAATCCTGAAAGATGATGCTGTGAAAGTGCTGCACTCAATATGCCATCAAATTTGGAAAACTCAGCAGTGGCCACAGGACTGGAAAAGGTCAGTTTTCATTCCAATCCCAAAGAAAGGCAATGCCAAAGAATGCTCAAACTACCACACAATTGCACTCATCTCACATGCTAGTAAAATAATGCTCAAAATTCTCCAAGCCAGGCTTCAGCAATATGTGAACCGTGAACTCCCTGATGTTCAAGCTGGTTTTAGAAAAGGCAGAGGAACCAGAGATCAAATTGCCAATATCCGCTGGATCATGGAAAAAGCAAGAGAGTTCCAGAAAAACATCGATTTCTGCTTTATTGACTATGCCAAAGCCTTTGACTGTGTGGATCACAATAAACTGTGGAAAATTCTGAAAGAGATGGGAATACCAGACCACCTAACCTGCCTCTTGAGAAATCTGTATGCAGGTCAGGAAGCAACAGCTAGAACTGGACATGGAACAACAGACTGGTTCCAAATAGGAAAAGGAGTACGTCAAGGCTGTATATTGTCACTGTGCTTATTTAACTTATATGCAGAGTACATCATGAGAAACACTGGACTGGAAGAAACACAAGCTGGAATTAAGATTGCTGGGAGAAATATCAGTAACCTCAGATATGCAGATGACATCACCCTTATGGCAGAAAGTGAAGAGGAACTAAAAAGCCTCTTGATGAAAGTGAAAGTGGAGAGGGAAAAAGTTGGCCTAAAGCTCAACATTCAGAAAACGAAGATCATGGCATCCAGTCCCTTCACTTCATGGGAAATAGATGGGGAAACAGTGGAAACAGTGTCAGACTTTATTTTTCTGGGCTCCAAAATTACTGCAGATGGTGATTGCAGCCATGAAATTAAAAGATGCTTACTCCTTGGAAGGAAAGTTATGACCAACCTAGATAGTATATTCAAAAGCAGAGACATTTCCTTGCCGACTAAGGTCCATCTAGTCAAGGCTATAGTTTTTCCAGTAGTCACGTATGGATGTGAGAGTTGACTATGAAGAAGGAAGAGCGCCGAAGAATTGATGCTTTTGAACTGTGGTGTTGGAGAAGACTCTTGAGAGTCCCTTGGACTGCAAGGAGATCCAACCAGTCCATTCTGAAAAAGATCAACCCTGGGATTTCTTTGGAAGGAATGGTGCTAAAGCTGAAACTCCAGTACTTGGGCAACCTCATGCGAAGAGTTGACTCATTGGAAAAGACCCTGACGCTGTGACGGATTGGAGGCAGGAGGAGAAGGGGACAGAGGATAAGATGGCTGGATGGCATCACTGACTCGATGGACGTGAGTCTGAGTGAACTTCGGGAGTTGGTGATGGACAGGGAGGCCTGGCATGCTGTGATTCATGGGGTTGCAAAGAGTCTGACACGACTGAGTGACTGAACTGAACTATGGAAGTGACAGAGGGTTCAAACTCACAAGTCAAAAACTGCTGTACTTTTTAAAATTAAACATCAACCCACGCGCCTCCCTTTTGTTTGGGACCCCTACCACCCCATAACATTCTCATATACACCCAGCCCTGCCTCATGCGCCTGGTCCTCTAACTAAGTCCCACTCACTCTTCATAAGGCAGTACACAGGGTCTCCCACCACTATTTGTTCACAGAGCTGTATCTCCTATGAATTTTGAGCTTCACGTCTTCTCTTTTTGTTTACCAGCTGCTACTGCTGCTGCTGCTGCTAAGTCACTTCAGTCGTATCTGACTCTGTGCAACCCCAGAGACGGCAGCCCACCAGGCTCCCCCATCCCTTGGATTCTCCAGGCAAGAACACTGGAGTGGGTTGCCATTTCCTTCTCCAATGCATGAAAGTGAAAGCTGCTACTGAGAATTGCTCAATTAAATTTCATTAAATAAATGAATTATTTTAAAGATAGAATTTTCCCGATAGTTATATTTTTAAATGTAGAAAATGATATCAGGCTTGAATACTCCTTAGAGAAATTATGGTAATACAGTGGTATAAGTTCAGTTCTAATAAAATAGTAAGAATGTAGGTAAGTATGAGCAAATTCATGAAAGGGTTCAAACAGAGCTATCAGTTCTGAGAAAAAGCACCTCCTGCTGCTGCTGCTAGGTCACTTCAGTCGTGTCCAACTCTGTGTGACCCCATAGATGGCAGCCCACCAGGCTCCCCTGTCCCTGGGATTCTCCAGGCAAGAACACTGGAGTGGGTTGCCATTTCCTTCCCCAGTGCATGAAAGTGAAAAGTGAAAGTGAAGTCGCTCGGTTGTGCCCAGCTCTTCGCAACCCCATGGACTGCAGCCTACCAGGCTCCTCCATCCATGGGATTTTCCAGGCAAGAGTACTGGAGTGGGGTGCCATTGCCTTCTCCTGTCTATAGCCAAATAAGGGGCTTTTCAGGTGGAGCTAGTAGTAAAGAACCTGCCTGCCAATGCAGGAGAAGTGACAGACATCCCTTTGATTCCTCAGTCAGGAAAATCCTCTGGAGGAGGAAATGGCAACTTACTGCAGTATTCTTGCCTGCGAAGACTTGGACAGTGGAGCCTGGTGGGCTGTAGTTCATGACATGACTGAAGCAGTTTAGCACATTTAAGTCAAATTGCCAAATAAAACAATTGAAGAATAAAACAAAAAAACAAAAGTTGAGACCACAATTGTCAAAGAGTATATTTCACTTTTTTCCTTGAATGTATATATGATTAAATATCTTGGTCACATTTTGGATGTATTGATTTTGGATAAATGTTTACGTTTTCATAGCCCAATTACATGTGATAGTGTTGAGGGGGGGGGGGTAAAAAAAAAACAAACAGGAAAAGTTTTTAAATAACATTTTAAGACTAATATAAAAGGTTTCCTGGTGGTTCAGACTGTAAAGCATCTGCCTACAATGCAGGAGACCCGGATTCAATCCCCGGGTCGGGAAGATCTCCTGGAGAAGGAAATGGCAACCCACTCCAGTACTCTTGCCTGGAAAATTCCATGGACGGAGGAGCCTTGTAGGTTACAGTCCATGGGGTCACAAAGAGTCGGACACGACTGAGCTTCATCAGTGTTGCATAAAAGGTTTTAGAGGGCTTAGCAAAAAGGATAAGTTTTAAAAAATGAAGATGTATAGTTCTAGAGAAGAGTGATGAGGAATTTAATCACTGTCTTCTAGTATATGATGGCTCCATTGAGAGATGATAGTAATAAAATATTTTCCTTCTTAGCTCAGTGTATGGCCAACAAGGATTGACTTAAAAAGAAAAGAGGAAAACTCTAGAGAAAGTGAGAGATTATGACTAATTACTAAGTAATGCAGTGAAAGATTTCCCTCACAAACTTTTAAAGCAGGAAAGCTACATTTTGATCTGGAGTCAGATATAAGTTTAAACCTAAACAACTCTCAGCAAGACAAATACCATTTTGTTCCATAAACAAATTATGCTCTCTGTGGTTCTCAATGTTCTTCTACAAGTCTCCTTCTGTTGCCCACGGGGCTGTCTCAGCCACTGACACCAGGAACAAGCCCCCTGAAACATGTAAAATAGAATCTTCTGAACTAATTTTTCCTTAAATCCTCACCCTTCTGATCAGACTCTCCTGAACAAGGTGGCAAAGACTGGAGAAGTGTGATTAAAAATTTCCCAGAGTGTAAAAAGAAATGGAACATAATGATGTTTGGAAATTCAAATACACCTAAAATATTTTTTAAAACTATAGTATGAAAATCACTGATCTTTGATTTTGTTTATGCTTCATATTTTTTCATTAACATTAAATGACATTTAGTATAATATTTAAGTCGAAAATAACTCTATCAAATATTTTTAACCTCATATAATATATGAAAATACTGTACTGTGAAATTCCAAGATAAGACACAAGTTTAAGGTTTCTATCAAAGGTCACTGAAAGACTAAAGGTTTTTCATAACATTTTTGTCTTTAGGTTTTACAATTAACATTTGCTATGCTGCTTTATTTATATCAAATGCTCACAGTTGTTTTATAAATAAATACCACAACCTTTCTAAGGAACTTGAGAGTTTGACCTAAATTCAATTATTTTGTTTTCATGGGACAGCAAAGCTATCAAGATTCAAAATAAGGTGGCACTCTATATATGAAGAATAAGGGCCTGTCTTAAGGTAGTTTAAAACTAGATAGAATATTCCAGAGAGATGTACACTGTGGCTTCCGTGTGGCTGCTTGGTAATCTGTGAACCTGAAACAAAGTTCTGCAGTGTTTTTATCTTGTCTTGTTTTTCTCCAGTTAATGAATGTAATGCATCCACTCAGAATCTGAAAGTAGTACATATCATATCAGAAGAATAGGATTTGCTTCAGCTTACCTGTTCCTGTTGCTGGAAATCCAATCTGAAATAAGTGTTGATGCTTGTTGGTGACAGTGCTTGTTGCCAAAACTACATGCCAGCATTATAACTTCTCTACGTAGTTCTCTAGGTATCATCGAAAGGAAAAGGAAAACCAAGAGTGTTAATATCTGGAGAGAAAGGGTAACTGATTACACTACATTACAGTACATAGGTAAATAATTGGCACAAAATAATTTTCAGACACGGGGATTCCATTTGCTGAGTAAGAGATAATTGAGCAGGGTGGGAGTTGTGCATAAAAACGTCTTCTCTGGAAACAGTTCTCTAGTAGTGAGGGGTCTAGGTTCAGATCTCAACTTTACCAGTAGAGGCAGATTTTAAATTAAAACACGGCCAAGAAAAGCCTTTGTTCTCAGTACCAGGTGGTGGAAATCGTGCTGTCCACCAGCAGTCCTTCCGGGAAAGGGAAATGAAAGATGCAGGATGAAAGGTCGCCTCAGGCTGCTACAGCCACAGTGCTTCTAGCAGCGTGTCACTGTGTGGTTCTGGGGGGAAGCAAATAAGAAAATAAAACCGTACTCATGTTGGTAGGACGCTTGGACAAGAGATCCATTAAAATTGTTTTTTGGCCAACCAAGCTTGATGTACGTCGTTGCAACTTGCTTTAAAATATATTCCTAAATGAAGAGTAGGAGAAATAAAGATGATGTTACTTTCAAATCACTTCGCTCTGACAACTGAAATTATATGTAACTTAAAATATTTTCCAAATGAACCTACTTTGAATGTCCGTAAAATAATGGGTATGGTAAAGCTTTATTATAATTTCATTTGACTTAGTATTTCAAACATAGAAAATAAATATAAAATACAGTTGCAATGGTGGAAGTCTACTCTTTACTGCCTATTGACAAATTAAGCAGTTTTCACTATTAAATATTTGAGATGACAATTTTTGTAGCGAAAAAGAAACTAAGGAATATTGATAATGAATCCATGTATACATAGTTACATATGTATGTAGATATAGTTTATGAAAATGAGTACCTAATCTTTATCATTTTATGTAAATAGACCCTATTTAATGCAAAACTATTAGATAAGCCTAGCCTTGTTGAACCTGACACAAAAAAGAGATTCACTCTTTAGTAAAATGATGTTCTATTAATATTTCAAAGTCAAAATCCATTCATCTAACAATATAATTAAATATTAATAGTAATGTAAGATATGTTTTCCTCATTTTAATGTGGTCCTTGAATTTTGACAAAGGAAGGAAAACACTGAAACTACAGTAAAACAATTCTTAACTTTTACTGGAAATGAAGTGTCTGACATGATATACTATTCTAAAGTACAAATATACACAAGAATGTAAATTTGTTTTACATAAGTTTAATATTACAGTGTCTCTGTGTTAAGGAGAAAAGAGAAGGGTAATAAGCCTTTCTCCAGCAGATAAAAATGATAGACTCCATAACTGTACTGACACTTGTATGCACGTCTGCTGCTGATGACAATGAACAGTCAAGCCAAGACTATCCTCATTAAAAAAACTGTTAAAGCCAAGGTGCTTTCATGCAGGCTTAGGATAAGATTTAAAAAAGCAACTCTTATGGACACCACACTATTTAGATGACTCTAATAAACAGCTTTCATGTCAGAACCATCTTGCCTCGAGTCATTTCAAATTCATAGGTTAATTAGCAGAGCCAGTATGTTATAAATTAGGAAAATTTTATAAGACACAGAGCAGAGTCTTCAAATAAGTAAAAGGAA
Source organism: Budorcas taxicolor (assembly GCF_023091745.1). Taxonomy (NCBI): domain Eukaryota; kingdom Metazoa; phylum Chordata; class Mammalia; order Artiodactyla; family Bovidae; genus Budorcas; species Budorcas taxicolor. Next base: position 47,434,064 of record NC_068914.1, on the reverse strand, counting down.
AATAAATAATGCTCAATGGTGATAGGAGTTACAGAGATACATTCTCGCATGCAAAACTTCACTGGTGATAAGAAATTTTGGAATCAAAAGCTCATTAGCAGTACTTAACCCTAATGCTATTCAAAATGATTATTACATTAGATTAGATGGTGTCAGCTGTGCAGGTTTGGTTTTCCAGCCCTTGCTGCTGCTGCTAAGTCGCTTCAGTTGTGTCCGACTCTGTGTGACCCCATAGAAGGCAGCCCACCAGGCTCCCCCGTCCCTGGGATTCTCCAGGCAAGAACACTGGAGTGGGTTGCCATTTCCTTCTCCAATGCATGAAAGTGAAAAGTGAAAGTGAAGTCGCTCAGTCGTGTCTGACTCTTAGCGACCCCATGGACTGTAGCCCACCAGGCTCCTCCGTCCATGTGATTTTCCAGGCAAGAGTACTGGAGTGGGGTGCCATTGCCTTCCCCATTTCCAGCCCTTAGGCTTAGGAAATCTGGTCAAGTAACATATTGGAATGTTTGCCATGTCTTCAGGTCTATTTGGATTAGCTGTTGTTTGCTCTCCTATATCTCCTTGGACCCAATTATGAATGGGCTTTTGCCTCAATGTCGATCTTAACCTTGTTAATTAAAGAAGTGAATTGAATTTACTATGCCCCTTTGGATAAAAATAATGACTAAGAATCTTTACTGAAACTGTCTTTATTCTGTGAAGATTTTTGCATCCCTCTCCCAGGTTAAGTCCTTTGTGAACACAGAACCCTTTAACTCTAGGGAAGTAAGTTTGAACTTTAAGGATTTGTTATGTATATTTATTCTTAAATTCTGAGGCATTTAAGCTTAACTGACACTTTTAGGCCAGAAAAAAAAAAAAAAAAAGTAGCTTGTATTACATTTCTTTCTTCAGAATTTGCCATTAGTGTCATGTAGAAAATCAGAACAAAAATGATAACACAAATTAGAAGAAACTAAAATAACTTGGGATCAAGTTGAACATAGTAGATAATGAGAAAACAGTTTATCTTCTGAAAAGAAGAAAGAAGAAAATATATCTTTTTACATTGAAGACGTTGTATTTCTCCATGCGGTCCAGTAATTTGTCTAGAGGATAAAGAGCTCTGCTGGCAGCATGCCAAGGAAGAAAATCCTTTTCCTCAGACAGGTATCTGATAATCTCCAGGGGAATATTCTGAGGCAAATACCCAGCTCTGCACAAAAAAATTAAATGTTAATTATATGCAGAAAAGATACATGATGAGGCAAAAATGAAGATTTTATGTATGCAAATAAAAGGCAGAAAGCAAGATTCATCACAGTATAAAGAAGCCATACTCAGAACTATAAGAATAAAATTACTCACTTTTTAAATATAGTCCTACTTAGGATCCCAATGCCCCTTAATATATACAGAGTTAGTGAGTAAAAAATTTGCATGAACACAAAAATATCAGCATGCATGTTTTTAAAAAGGAAAGAATGGTAGGACTTGAATAAAATCAACTCTAGGTATTTTCTTCATGGAAACCATTCAGAGGTCATGAGTCGTTGAAAATAATTGATTACTGAAATGAAATTCTGGGTTCTCAATGCATTTGTTTTACTTTTCATGTACTTCTGTATAATGACATTTAATCCAGGTTGTCCCCAAAAGGATAATCAAATTAAAACAGCAACTTCCAGTTTTGACTGTATTTGTTACATTACCGTACAAACATTTTTCAAAACTTCCTATTAAAAACAATTCTATCAATATAGCACCTATGAAGAAGAGCAGAGTTAGATTTAAAGTTTAAATTACAAAAACATGTTTAAAAATAGACTCTTCCTCTTTATTATTTTCAATAGGTGCTATGTCACCATGGGGACCAATGTCAGATTCTTTGGAAAATATGAAACAGTAGCTTTTAAAAACTGTCTGATCACAAGCAGCCCACTTTTAAAGAGGGTATATTCAAAGAGGGATCCAAAAGAAGTGAATATCCCTACACTACAGTGGACTGCATAGAAAATCCTCACAAATCAAAGCAATATGAAAAACAGTATGGAATACATTAAAAGATGGTCTTAGCCTTAAAGTCCCTGATGCATACACAGGGTGACACCATGCATTTGCTGATTTTTTACATTAATAATCAACTGAATATAGATTCCGAACACAGGGGACAGGTAAATATGAAGGCAAGCAAAGCCTGGTTCTCTTCTTTACTTACATTTCACACCATTATTTTTTATGGCATCACAAAATTAGATGGATTTTTTTATTTATGTTTGGTAGAAGGTGGACAGGGAGGGAGCAAAGTCTTCTCATCTTCATTTCCAGCAAGTTTGCCAGATTATTTAGTCTTTACTAATGTGATAAGCAAAAACTACTCTGTGCACAAAAATTAACTTGCAGCTGTGTTTATAATGTTCATAATAAAAACCAACTCTGAAGATTCTGCTTCAGTTTTCTTTGGATTTAATAAATGAACATACATCATCACTCTAATGATTTTGATTCACTCTTGGTATAAGATCAACCATAGCTAACACCTGACATAAATAAGAATAGTGAAAATAACCCCGAATTTCCACATTTCCATAAAATTCCCTGAAGTTTGTATGCCTTAGACTCCACCTAGGTTTGTGCCACTTTTCTTGTACACTTTCTATTTTATACATCCTTACAAAAATAGCATGAAATTAGGCTAAGGCAATAGTAATTAAATAAGAAACAAAACTTCATATTTTTGCTAATGTAGCATAATAAAACAGTCAAATTTTGCCTACAGGGGTTGTAAAAGTAATGATGTGGTTTTCTTCCTTAAAAATAACACAGCTTCCAGTATTTCGTATTTCATAATTTGTTTTTTCTGAACTTTTAATCCTAGATCTTAACTAGCATGGTGATCACAAATTTGCCTTCTCTAAAATTATAAAATCTGCATGCCGTGGATTAGATAATTTTAGAGTTGAAGAAGATTTATCTCGAACCCATTATTATTTTATTGAGGAAATAAGAAAAAATTATGTATTTTTTTAAAAAGAACCTTTAGTAAGTAGCTAATTTATTAGGGTCCTTCAGATGAGTTTGGAAAATCAAGAAAGGTGTTTGTGTCTATTTTCTCATGGATTTAAACACACTACCTCTTGTCAGGTACAATATATTGCATATTATTTCTTCCTTATAAATGGATGGACATCTTTCAATGACTTATGTTTTGGAAGCAATATGACTACAAATAAAAATATGACAAATAATGTTATGAAAAGAGACTTGGTGCAGAAAAAAGAGCCTGAAACTGAGGAAGAGCCTGAAAGCCTGAGTGCTCGCTGTACAATCAGGTCCGTCCATCTCTCCAAGCCTCACATTCCTTATCTGTGAAATAAGAGGCTTGAACTAGGTGATATCTTTTTTAGGTTTGGAAGCTAACACTTTTATTCTAACCCACTTACCTATATTTTAGCCTGTTTAAAAAAATCATCACCACAACAGGGGCATAATGTGTTTACTTAAAATTTTTGAAAAGAAATGCTTTTTCATTTTTATGTTCCCCATCATTCAGCTGTTTGATATGTATAAGTCTTCTAAGAGTCAGAGCTTGAATGTAGGTTTTATAGGACATTTGACGTAGTGTAATAAAATTAAACCAAAGCAAGCCTAAGAGAAATTTAAGCAATGACCAAGGCAAGTGAAGTATTCATTAAATCAAGAAATAGAGCAAGTTATGTTTTGAGTCCTTAAGGCAAAAATTGCTAACTGTGCACCAAAATCTATGCCCTGTTCCACTTCCAGGAATAAAGGATAATTCTCATTTCCTTGGTAGCTAGTTGTGGTCATGTGACTAAACTGTAGCCTATAGAGTATTAGCATTCCTCACTGTCAAGGTCAGCCCATAGACACCTTCATTAGTCCTCCATGTCCTTTTTCCCTAAAATGAATCTTTCAGAGTGACCCTGAACAGAACTCTTCTGCTGAATATGTGAGAAACCTACCTGGGGGTCTGAATGACTGCATCCCTAAGTACCAGTTCTCATACCCAATTCTGTTTTGTGTGCAGGAAATACACTTTTATTGCTTTTTCTTTATAATCCAAATGTATCTTTGGGTCTGTTTTATTTAAAACAATTAACCTTCTCTAATGCATTCTTTAAATAGAATAAGAAACAGATTACTCTCAAATTGCCCTCATTTTGTGTTGTTACAAACATATGTAAGTAATTATCTACTATATAATTCAATAAACTTGCATTTAGCCTGCTAGATCAAAGTATGTAGCTATACTCAATTGGGTAAGAGGATAATCAACTTCATTACAAAATTAAGACTTGTAACAGATAATGTTGGTGAATAAGTTACCTAGTTTAGATATGTGCTTGTGTAATTGGCTGGTAATGATATGTGTGATTAGTACTACTGATAATGCAATCAATATAGGAGAAGTGTGTGGAATCCTAGTGAATGGAACACTACATTAGCTCAAAGTAATCAGCCCAGTAGGAAGCACACTTAGGGTCCTGATGCTGAAATGCAGTTTCCTTAAATTTGCATCATCACAGGGAAATGTTACTAGAAAATGTGAATGGGGGGGGGGGCGGGGACAAATTTTTAAAGAATAGTGCATGTATAACTATACGGGTTTTTCCTCTTTTAGGAAGAAGCTGTAGATGATATTTATCTTCTCTACTCTTGAGGTGAGGCTTGGCATAAGAAATTAGTTATGAATCAAAACAATGGGATAAACATGTGAAAAGATGCTCAACATAAGTAATAATTATAGAAATGCAAATCAAAACTAAAATGAGGTATCACCTCACACCAGTCAGAATGGCCATCATCAAAAAAATCTACAAACAAGTAAATACCAGAGAGGGTATGGAGAAAATAGAACCCTCTTGCATTGTTGGTAGGAATGTAAACTGATATAGCCACTATGGAGAACAGTATGGAGATTTCTTAAAAAACTAGGAATAAATCTACCATATGAACCAATAATCCCACTACTGGGCATATACGCTGAGGAAACCATAATTGAAAAAGATACATATACCCCAATGTTCACTGCAGCACTTTTTACAATAGCTCAGACATGGAAGCAACCTAGATGTCCATCAGCAGATGAATGGATAAGGAAGTTGTGGCACATATACACAATGGAATATTACTCAGCTATAAAAAGGAACACATTTGAGTCAATTCTAATCAGGTAGATGAAACTGGAACCTATTATACACAGTGAAGTAAGTCAGAAAAAGAAATACAAAAACTGTATATTGATGCATATATATATGGAATTTAGAAAGGTGGTACTGATGAACTTCTTTTCAGGGCAACAATGGAGAAGCAGATATAGAGAACAGGCTTGTGGACACAGTAGTGGAAGGAGAGTGGGCCAAATTGAGAGAGTAGCATTGAAACATATACATTACCATGTGTAAAACAGCTAGTGGGGAGTTCCTGTGTAACACAGGGAGCCTAAGCTGGTGCTCTGCGACAACCTAGAGGAGTGGGGCAGAGTGGGAGGTGGGAAGGAGGCTCGGGGCGGGGGGAGGCGGGGCATGTGTAACCTATGGCTGATCCATGTTGATGTATGGCTGAAACCACCACAATACTGTAAAGCAATCATCCTCAAATTAAAATAAATAGTTTTTTTTAAAAAACACCATTGGGAAGACAGGAAAATGAGGGAAGTTTAAGCAATGGATAAAAGATTGCCTGCATACACCTATACAGTTCTTCCTCCCATCCGTGTGTCTCTCCCAACACACACATACCTTCTGCTCTTCCTTCTCTCATTACTGGAGCTTGCAATGGGATATATCTTTAGGCATGGAAGAGGATATTTTATAAAGGAAGGACATTAAAATCAGACTATATTAACTGATGTAAAAATGCACTGACCTTAGCTGGCTTTGTTTTCACCCAAGATCTAAAACTACTTGAATTCCTGTGAATGTTAAATCTTAAATCTTCTGTGATAGGTGGCTTGTACACATAACCTATTTTACCTTTTCTTTAAAAGCCTTTGGTTTCTGGGTGCTTGAAACTTAATGAAAAGTAAAAAGCACAACCTTCAGACTTTTCAGAGCATCATACTCCAGTCTTCATTAATTGAATGTTTATTTAAAAACAACGAATAGCCTACTACATATCTCACTGTACATGCAGAAGAGACTATAACTGTCCCTTAGGGCATAGATGTTTGAAGCAATTACCGCAATGCTTAATTAAGAAGCTTACTATTCTATCTACTGTTCTTTGCTATTCATTATTGTAAGACTTTTATGTGCTCTTTGTGGAAAGATATTGTGGTGGAGACTGAAAACCCCACTTGTCCACAGAGCACCACAGAATAAAGAGGGAACTACACAGAGGAGGTATCTGTGTCAACCATGGGTCCTTGTGATAAGTTCCCAGAGAAAACAAAGATATGGTTCAGGCATTGGCAAACCATTGTCTGCAGAGACAAGAAGAAATTACAGTTGGTCCTTCACACCTACAGGTTCTGCATCAGTGGATTCAACCAACTGTGGATCAAAATATTTGAGAAAAAAAAATTACAAAGTTCTAAAAAGCAAAACTTGAATTCACTGCATGCTGGCAAATATAAATGAAGCAATTATACCATATTTAATATTATAAGTAATCTGGAGACTATTTAAATTATATACAAGTACTATGTATGCCATCTTGGGCTTTCCAGTTGGCACAGTGGTAAAGAAGCTGCCTGCCAATGAAGGAGACACAAAGTTTGATCCCTGGGTCAGGAAGATCTCCTGGAAGAGAAAATGGAAACCCACTCCAACATTCTTGCCTGGGAAATCCCACGAACAGAGGAGCCTGGCAGGCTATAGTCTATGGAGTTGCAAAGAGTCAGACATGACTGAGTTACTGAGGATACACATATACACCAAGACTGTTATGCCCATTTTTTAGATTGTTATTATTCAGTCACTGAGCGATTGAACAACAACATATATGTATACACACATATATATATTGTCTAGCATACATACACATATATGTATACTATATGTGTTTATATATACATTGTCTAGAATACATGCATATGCATACTGTCAAGTAGTTAAGTCACATGCGAATCTTTTGCAACCTCAAGGTCTGTAGCCCGCCAGGCTCTTGTGTGCATGGGATTCTCCAGGCAAGAATACTGGAGTGGGTTGCCATTTCCTTCTCCAGGGGATCTTTCTGACCCAGGGACTGACCGCTCATCTCCTGCATAAGCAGGCAGATTCTTTACCACTCAGCCACCAGGGAAGCGCTATATGTATATATATATTGGCTGCACTTTGCTGCATGTGGGATTTACATTCCCTGACTAGGGATGCAACCCTGTGCCCCCTACAGTGAAAGTGTGGAGTCTCAACCACTAGACCACCAGGGAAGTCCTTTTTTTTAAGATAGCTAAAACTTGTAGAAGAGAAGCACCTTGCCAAGCTCATTTGACAGAGTTGGAATTCAAAGTCAGGACTGACAAGAAGCTCCCATGGTTCCCCTGCATGAGGTTCCCTCCCCAAATACCACTTTGAAATAGGGTTAAAGGCTTTCTTTCTCTCTTCCTTTAACATCTGTTTGCATGTCATAATCACAGCACTTAGATTCCAGATGCCGTGCTGTGCTCAGCCATGTTCGGCTCTTTGAGACCTGGTGGACTGTAGCCCACCAGGCTCCTCTGTCTTTGGGATTTCCTAGGCAAGAATACTGGAGTGGGTTGCCATGCCCTCCATTCACATCCCAGACCAAAGCACAAATAAATACCTAATAAAATCTCAGTGCTTTGAAGGGGAAGTAAGCAATGTTAGGGAAAGGAGATTTATGGGGAAATAATTTAAATAGGGTGTTTAGGGAAAGGTCTCCCTGAGGACATCTGTATGAAGTGAGAGAATGGTTTGCATAAATCTGGGAGGAGGGGATTTCTGACCAAGGAAACAGCAAGTTCAAAGGTCCTGAGACAGGGACAAATTTGGGATCTTTAAGATAACAAAAAGGACTTTGTGGATGAAACAGAATAAGCCTGAAACAAAGAGGAAAGCCTGAGGTTGCAGAGGTTGGTGGCACTAAATCATAACAGTTCTAATAAATTCTAAGGGCTTCAGATCATTTTTCTATGGGTGATGAGAAGCCACCGCAAGTTTTTGAGCTAGGAAATAGCATGATCTGATTTATGCTCTACAAGGGTGACTCACTGGAATAGAGAGCAAACTTAAATATGCCATGTGGTCTTCCAAGAGAGAAGGAAGTGAAATATGGTTGTCCAGTTGATCTCTCTCTCTTACTATATGAACTGTATTCATGAGAGGTATATAATCTAGTGAGTAAAACTGATGACATGAAAACAGACATGATGTTTTATTTTGTTTTTAAGATAGGTTATGCATGAGATTTGTTTTAGAAACAGTTTCTTATGCAGGTATCAGGAAAAAAAAATTCCAGAAGCTTATTCATGCATTTTTTTTATTGCTGCTCAATTTGCTAAAAACAGCATCAGATGATAAGGGAAGATCACTGAGAAATCACTTAAACAAGAACACATTTTAAAAACACATATACTGTATATAAGAGAAGTTATATATTCCACTTTGAGCTAATTAGAAGATTTATTCTAGAATTTAAATATAGAAAATAGCCTGAAAGAGTACCAGAAAAAATTACCCACATAGATCATAATTTCCATGGAAAATATCAATACAATTCTTAAAGTTGATATGGAATCCTTTCTAGGCAGTGAAATTTTCCAGTGCTCCACAGAAGTACATGGGACTGTAAAGAATAAAAAATTACAGCATGATTTTGCAGAGTTTGAGTTTACTGACATCAGGATATCAAATCATTAACCTAAAGGTTCATAAATCAGTGGAGCTTCTAACTTCCTACATAGCTGCTTTTTTAGAAAAATGTGTGAATAATAGGAAACTAAGAAAGATAAAAATATCACTCAAATCAAGGTACTTAAAAATAACTGGGTATATCCCCTCTTGCCTAAAATTTATGTCAACATTTTACTTTTTATATAGGTTTTATTATATTATATGTAAGTTTATATATTTAACAAGTTCATTTTCCATGCTCTTGAGAATGCCTCATAATTACTTTCAGAATATTTCAAGAATATTCTATTGGGAAGATAAGTGAAGCTCACCACTGTTGTGCATTTTGGATATAAACATATTTCACATCTCAAGTAACAGAACTATGGACATCTTCGGGCACAATGCTTTTACATGGCCTGGATGATTTTCCTTGGGTGGAACACCCAAATTAGAATTCTCATGCTACAAGTTATAAAATATTATGGTTCTTGGTTAATCTGAGTTCATGTTTTCAGGCTTCATCCATCAGCAACTGATCCTCAGACAAAGGAAAAAAGACAGTGAGTCACTGTGGCGGCCAATACTGAGTCAGCACTCCCAATGTGCTGGTCTCTATGCCAAGTGCTACACATACATAGCGCTGTCCTCATGATGATCTTCTGAGGTGAGCACCATTAATATCCTACAGATCAAAACAGAGGCTCAAAAAGGTTACCTAAGCTCTCCAGGGTCATATTGCTAATACGGGTAGTGCTGTTATTTGAACCCAATCTTCTGCTCCGAGCCTGATATTCTTAACCACTATTCTGAAAGGCCTAGAATGTAACTTTTTATTCCTTTTTCCACCTTCTAGCTAAAAAAGTGAGCATCAGAATATGGGGAAAACCAAATGGGAATCATCTCTGGGGCCTTGAGAACAACACGAGAACAGATGTGGAAAGAGAGACTGGTTTGGTATATGACTGTGCCTTTGAAGTGGGGGATTAGTGGACTCACTGTAGATATATCTTTTAGACTTTGGTCATTTGGGCCTCTTCTGCCAAAATCACTTTCTTCATCACTGCCCCTCACTCCCTGGGTCCCTTCATTATCATGTCTAATCTCTACAAGTCAAGGAACACCCACAGTTCAGACTCTGGCCTGAAAAGATTAACTCTAGTTAGCAGTAACATACCTATCATGAAGACCATGCATTGCAATAACACTTTGTGTTCAGAAATATGATTGACAGAAGTAAAAACCACAGAGTACTTGAGTATGGTCTAAAAGAGAAAGAGATAATCGCATAAAATTATGAGCTTTAATTTAAACAAGAGGAAATGTTTAAATTAACAGGAAATATTTTCCATATCAAGGTCTTATGGGAAAAGGACAAGTTAAGGCTGTGGAAAGTGATTTGGGGTTCTAAATTCAGACTGAGAAGAAAGAAGGACTAGAATACAAGCATACAAAGCATGGGAGAAACCGCTTCCTGGACAGGACTGCAGGGCACTGCTTGGATAGTCCACCTCATTTCAAAATCTCAACAGGAAAGCTCAAAATCAAGGCAACTCCACCCCCAGGGTATGCACAGAGGTACTGCTACACATATGTGGCGCCTATAACTGCTTATGTAATTTTCTAAATATACTGCTGAGGTCTAACTTTTAGGCTGATACAAAATTAAGCAAGAAGATATAATCCAAAAAGTGGATGTATTGGGTGTGGGGGCGGGGGGAACACTTTTGAGAGTGTAACCACGCCATGCAAAAGAGTCATGACTCAGTAGGGAGGCTTTTTAGAAGAGGAACAAAAAGCGAAATCTCTGTGAAATCTAAATCTATTAAGAGTGAAGCAATAGCATCCCAATTAATCCATGCTCTGAAGCCAACCTGAAGAAGCTCCTGGCCAAAGTTAGACATTTTGAGTATCAATAAGAATAAAAAACTACAATGGATTTAAACTCATCAAATATACTTAAATCCAGAGGTCAAAATGGTACTTAACTAAAGCAAAACAAAACAAAATAATTGGTCACTATGGAGAGAACTGGCTCATTATACCAGAGAACTGGCTCATTATTTTTGATGCTGAAAAATTCAGGGAAACAATCAGGTTATTTCCCCTGTCTTTTCTTAGGAACTGTATCACTGGGTCACCAAATAGTAAAGGAGAGTGGAGAGCAAGTTTCTCTTTGAAAAGCTATTTATTTTATAACTTGAAAAGGAAAGAATGAATCGCCATTTGTAAGTTCTAGTGACTTATTAGACCTGCAAATGTCATAAAAGGAGAGACTGCTCTTTCTTTTATGTGTTCATATAGAGTCAACTCTGAAGGTAACTTGCTAAAAGGCCTTAAATTAAGCCTCTAGATTTGATTACCGATTTATAAGTGATAGAAAACACAGATGATCATATAAAAACACAGAGTAGGGATGCAATCACCAAAATACACACTGTGGGAAATCATATAGGACAAACACCCTCATGCTTTATCAAACATTTCTTTAAGGTGAAGAAGAAAATCAACAGTTTAAAAGAGATTAAAAAATATCAACCAACCACAGCACAGTAATGTTATTTGGATCTTAATTCATACAAACTTAAAAAAAAATGGCATTTATGACACAACTGGAAATTTGAACATTTTCTGAATATTTGAACATTTTCTTTTGGTTTTACCAAGCAGCTTGAAGAAGCTCAATTCCCCTAGCAGCGATTGAAACCAGCTCATGGCAGTGAAAGCCCTAGATCCAAACACCTAGGAACTCCCGCTCTGATATTATAGAGGAAATACCAGTTTTAGGTCATTATGTTTAATAATGTCATTTTTTAAAATATACATAGTGAAAATTATTTTGAGAAAATGGTTTGATGCCTAGACTTCAAAATAGTACGAAAGTTTGTTTGGGGACACAGATGAAGTAAGACTGATGAGTTAATAATGGCTAATACAGAGCAAGGTATATAGGGGCTTTGATACAGAGCTCTAGAGGTTTTTATATACATTTGAAATTCTTTGTAATAAATAGTTAAAAGAATAATTGAAGTAAGAACTAAGTTTTATTTATCTGTGTAGCCCCAGTGTACATCATAAAACCTTCACATTGCAAATTGCTTAAAAATATTTGCTGAATAGTGAACTTCAAGGAAGGCAATGTATTCATTCTCAGTTTTGTTCTTAACAAATGGGAGCAACAGTATTTTTTACCTCCCAGGGTCATTGTGAGGGTTAAAAGAGGAGAGATAGAAGAGCAGTTTGTTCACCATAAAGTGTCACACACAAACGTGGAAAGCCTTCAGGCTGAAGAACCAGAACCAAATTCAACAATCACTTGTTCTGCATTTGTATTCTGACCTTGATTTGTTTCTTACAACGAGCCACTAAACTCATGGATAGATCCCAGCACATTCATTTTCCCCTTAGGGACAAAGTACCAAATGGTAGTGTAATTGCCAAGGGAAAATTATTACTCTGTTCTGAATTATTTCCATCATAAATCCAAAACCAGTCAGACAGGCTCTATCACAAAAACAACAGGGGTGCTGTACAGTGATGAGAACCCCACATACAAACACCCATAAATCCGAGACGATCACAGCCCTCCAAAGGCATTCTGAAACATGTATTTAAATCAGAAGGGGGAAGCCAGGCTGGCAGCATGTTGGTCAACACCATTTAAACAATGAAAATGAGGCGATTCACTCAGCTGTCAGCTAGAGAAATGTCCAGTCACCTGTCTTATATAGACTGTACAACATATGACAAGCATTATGTTTTTCTTTACACATTTTCTGTTGCATCAAAGAAACCAAGTGTTTTCATTTGGCAATGATAACAGTCATCCACAGTTCTCTTAAATTCAATCATAACTGCTCCTAGCATGTCAAGGAAACAATTTCAAGCAACAATAGTGAATGAGAGAAAAGGGAGTCAGAAGGACACAACTTCTGTTCCTGTCATGCATTTTTTCCTTCCCTAATCTTAGTAAGAGATACTCATTTTTACTTATGGAGAAATGAAATATTTAATCCAATTCTTTATGATTTAAAGTGATATTTTCCTGCCTCTCATAACATTATACCCTATCCCAAATTAGGGTAAGAGCCACTCAATGCTGTTGCAGATGAAATATGGAAGGCAAAAATACCTTTTATTATCAATGAGATAGAAAAGGGATTTCTACTCTATAATTCATTATACAGAAAAAAGGATTAATATCTTGGAAAAAATAGTTAGATAGTTGCAGCCCCTTAAAATCACGACTTAGGGAAGCAGGAACATTAGCGAGATTTTTGATAATTTGAAGAAAGGACAAAGCTAAATAAACTTGCTGAGCCACAAAGAGTACAGGAGTCAATGAGTATAAAGAGCATTAACAGTATAAAGAAACAAGGCAATCAATTTATTTGAGACTTTGTACCAAAAGGAATTTTAGATTTAGGGAATTTTCAACTCTCAGAATTAAAGCATATTGAAATAATTTGAAAACAGCCAACAGCTATATGGACTATATCACATGGACCACAACCTAGTCTAACTTAGTGAAATGATGAGCCATGACGTGTAGGGCCACTGAAGATGGATGGGTCATGGTAGAGAGTTCTGACAAAATGTGGTCCACTGGAGAAGGGAATGGCAAACCTTGAGAACCTCATGACCAGTATGAAAAGGCAAATGATAGGACACTCAAAGATGAACTCCCCAGATCGGTAGGTGCCCAATATGCTACTAGAGATCAGGGGAAGATAACTCCAGAAAGAATAAAGAGAGCCAAAGCAAAAACACCACCCAGTTGTGATTGTAACTGGTGATGGAAGCAAGGTCCGATGCTATATTGCATAGGAACCTGGAATGTTAGGTCCATGAATAGAGGGAAGTTGGAGTGGTCAAACAGGAGATGGCAAGAGTGAATGTCATTTTAGGAATCAGTGAACTAAAATGGACTGTAATGGGTGAATTTAACTCAGATGACCATTTTATCTACTACTGTGGCCAAGAATCCTTTAGAAGAAATGGAGTGGCCATCATAGTAAACAGAAGAGTCTGAAATGCAGTACTTGGAGGCAATCTCAAAAATGACAGAATGATCTCTGTTCATTTCCAAGGCAAACCATTCAATATCATGGTAATCCAAGCCTATACCCTGACCAGTAACACTGAAGAAGCTGAAGTTGAATAGTTCTATGAAGATCTACAAGACCTTCTAGAACTAACACTCCCAAAAGATGTCCTTTTCATTATAGGGGACTGGAATGCAAAAGTAGGAAGTCAAGAGATACCTGGAGTAATAGGAAAATTTTGCCTTGGAGGACAGAATGAAGCAGGGCAAAGGCTAATAGAGTTTTGCCAAGAGAATGCACTGGTCATAGCAAACACCCTCTTCCAACAACACAAGAAAAGACTCTATACATGGATATCACCAGATGTTAAACACCAGAAATCAGACTGATTATATTCTTTGCCGCCAAAGATGGAGAAGCTCTATACAGTCAGCAAAAACAAAACCGGGAGCTGACTGTGGCTCATATCATGAACTCCTTATTGCCAAATTCAGACTCTAATTGAAGAAAGTAGGGAAAACAACTAGACCATTCAAGCATGACCTAAATCAAATCCCTTATGATTATATAGTAGAAGTGAGAAATAGATTTAAGGGACTAGATCGGATAGAAAGAGTGCCTGAAAAACTATGGACAGAGGTTCATGACATTGTATAGGAGACAGAGGGCAAGACTACCCTCAAGAAAAAGAAATGCAAAAAAGCAAAATGGCTGTCTGAGAAGGCCTTACAAATAGCTGTGAAAAGAAGAGAAGCAAAAAGCAAAGGAGAAAAGGTAAGATATACCCATTGGAATGCAGAGTTCCAAAGAATAGCAAGGAGAGATAAGAAAGCCTTCCTCAGTGGTCAGTGCAAAGAAATAGAGGAAAACAACAGAATGGGAAAGACTAGAGATCTCTTCAAGAAAATTAGAGATACCAAGGGAACATTTCATGCAAAGATGGGCTCAATAAAGGACAGAAATGATATGGACCTAACAGAAGAAGAAGATTTTAAGAAGAGGTGGCAAGAATACACAGAAGAACTGTACAAAAAAGATCTTCAGGACCCAGATAAACAGGATGGTGTGATCACTCACCTAGAGCCAGACATCCTGGAATGTGAAGTCAAGTGGGCCTTAGGAAGCATCACTACGAACAAAGCTAGTGGAGGTGATGGAATTCCAGTTGAGCTGTTTCAAATCCTGAAAGATGATGCTGTGAAAGTGCTGCACTCAATATGCCAGCAAATCTGAAAAAGTCAGCAGTGGCCACAGGACTGGAAAAGGTCAGTTTTCATTCCAGTCCCAAAGAAAGGCAATGCCAAAGAATGCCCAAACTACTGCACATTTGCACTCATCTCACACGGTAGTAAAGTAATGCTCAAAATTCTCCATGCCAGGCTTCAACAATACGTGAAGCATGAACTTTCAGATGTTCAAACTGGAAAGGCAGAGGAATCAGAGATCAAATTGCCGACATTCGTTGGATCATTGAAAAACCAACATAATTCCAGAAAAACATCTAATTTTGCTTTATTGATTATGCCTTTGACCATGTGGATCACAATAAACTATGGAAAATTATGAGAGATGGAATACCAGACCATCTGACCTGCCCCTTGAGAAATCTGTATGCAGGTCAGGAAGCAACAGCTAGAACTGGATATGGAACAACAGACTGGTTTCAAATAGGAAAAGGAGTATGTCAAGGCTGTATACTGTCACCCTGCTTATTTAACTTATATGCAGAGTACATCATGAGAAACACTGGGCTGGATGAAGCACAAGCTGGAATCAAGATAGCCAGGAGAAATATCAATAACCTCAGATATGCAGATGACACCACCCTTATGGCAGAAAGCAAAAAAGAACTAAAGAGCCTCTTGATGAAAGTGAAAGAGGAGAGTGAAAAAGTTGGCTTAAAGCTCAACATTCAGAAAACTAAGATCATGGCATCTGGTCCCATCGCTTCATGTGAGATAGATGGGGAAACAGTGGAAACAGTGGCTGGCTTTATTTTTCTGGGCTCCAAAATCACTGCAGATGTTGACTGCAGCCATGAAATTAAGATGCTTACTCCTTTGGAGAAAAGTTAAGACCAAACTAGACAGCATATTAAAAAGCAGAGACATTACTTTGCCAACAAAGGTCCATCTAGTCAAGGCTATTGTTTCTCCAGTGGTCATGTATGGATGTGAGAGTTGGACTATAAAGAAAGTGAAAGTGAAAGAAGTGAAAGTGAAGGGACTCAGTCATGTCCGACTCTTTGTGACCCCATGTCCTGTAGCCTACAAGGCTCCTCCGTCCATGGGATTTTCCAGGCAAGAGTGCTGGAGTGGATTGCCATTTCCTTCTCCAAGGGACCTTCCAGACCCAGGAATCGAACCTGGGTCTCCTGCATTGCAGGCAGACACCTTACCATCTGAGCCACCTGAGTGCCAAAGAATTGATGCTTTTGAAGTGTGTTGTTGAAGAAGACTCTTGAGAGTCCCTTGGACTGCAAGGGGATCCAACCAGTCAATCCTAAAGAAAATCAGTCCTGAACTGATTGGAAGGACTGATGTTGAAGCTGAAACTCCAATACTTTGGCCACCTGATGCGAAGAGCTGACTCATTTGAAAAGACATTCTTGCTAGGAAGGATTGAAAGCGGGAGGAGAAGGGGCTGACAGACGATGAGATGGTTGGATGGCATCACTGATTCAATGGACATGAGTTTGAGTAAACTCCAGGAGTTGGTGAGGGACAGGGAGGCCTGGCATGCTGCAGTTCATGGGGTTGCAAAGAGTCGGACACAACTGAGCGACTGAACTGAACAGCTATATATTACAACAAAAAATTTTGTCCTTTGGGACATTAACTTGCAGACAATTTATAAAACCTCCTGAGACAGATGTTAGGGCTTTAAAGGATTTCCCAGATAGCACTAGTGGTAAAAAAACAAAAACAAAAACAAAAAACGTGCCTGACAACGCAGGATATATAAGAGATGTGGGTTTGATACCTGGGTTGGGGAAATCCACTGGAGGAAGGCACAGCAACCCACTTCACTATCCTTACCCAGTAAATTCCATGGACAGAGGAGCCTGGCAGGCTTCAGTCCCTGGGGTTGGACAGAGTCCAACATGTGAAGTCAACTCAGCAGGCACAGAATAGCTACATAGTTCTCTCTTCTCTAAATTTTAGCTAAAAGTTTCAGTTTAGCTAAAGTTTAGCTAAAAGTCACAAAAAATCCTGAACATATGGTATTTACATATAAAGGTTTAATTAATCTAGATCTCCAACTCAGAAATATATGACCTTAGCCTTTCCTTGATTTTCTTTAATGTTGATAATGTTTAAAAAAAAAAAAAAAAAAACCTTGGGAAAAGTAATGATAATGATGTTCTAACTCCTTAATGATAATTAGCAATTAGAGGACATTAATGGTGTAGATTTACTGTGTTCTAACAATGACACTCATTAATTTTAATAGTCCTATAGTTAAGTCCTTGCTTGTCCTCTGAAAATTTACCCTTCATTACCACTTGTAGGAAGTAATTTTTAAAAGTTGAAGCATCAATGAAAACACAAACAATACCAAAAACTGTTAGCTAATTCAGAGTAAACATACATATATATAATTTTAAAATACTATTACATATATCTTTACAAGAATAATACATTTAAAATGTTTTCTATTTTGCTAAAATGATTACATATAGTTCAACATTATCAAAATTCAAAGTGATATACAATTATAAAAATCAGAAATATTTCTCCAGTAAGAGAACCACTTTTATGAGAAGATAATTCTGAAATCTTAATTTAATGAAAGTCATTATTATTTAATGTACAATGATAATATGATAATAATTTTCACAAGAATCATATATCAATATTAAAAAGTAAAAATGTAGGCAAAAATATGACAAAGTGACAAAATCTTTTAAGGAAGTTATTGAGTTTTAGAAAAATGAAAGAAAGCTGGGATACTCCATAAACTATAATACACTTTAAAAATGAGCACTTCCTGTAGTGGAGCTTGGCACAACATTGTAAATCAACTATACATCAATAAAAAAGTTAAACAATTAAAAAATAAACTTAGACTTGCTACTACTTTCTTTCAGATGGAACTTCATCCCCACTAAACTATATTAAGATAATTTTCCCTATGGATTTATTCATTGTTAAAACTTTATCCATTGAATCCCTGATAAGGAAAAACAAAAAAAATCATGAGAAATGTCTATTTAGTTCTTTGGCCCATTTTTTGATTGGGTCGTTTATTTTTCTGGAATTGAGCTGCATAAGTTGCTTGTATATTTTTGAGATTAGTTGTTTGTCAGTTGCTTCATTTGCTATTATTTTCTCCCATTCTGAAGGCTGTCTTTTCACCTTGCTTATATTTTCCTTTGTTGTGCAGAAGCTTTTAATTTTAATTAGATCCCATTTGTTTATTTTTGCTTTTATTTCCAGAATTCTGGGAGGTGGATCATAGAGGATCCTGCTGTGATTTATGTCGGAGAGTGTTTTGCCTATGTTCTCCTCTAGGAGTTTTATAGTTTCTGGTCTTACATTTAGATCTTTAATCCATTTTGAGTTTATTTTCGTGTGCGGTGTTAGAAAGTGATCTAGTTTCATTCTTTCACAAGTGGTTGACCAGTTTTCCCAGCACCACTTGTTAAACAGATTGTCTTTACTCCATTATATATTCTTGCCTCCTTTGTCAAAGATAAGGTGTCCATATGTGTGTGGATTTATCTCTGGGCTTTCTATTTTGTTCCATTGATCTATATGTCTGTCTTTGTGCCAGTACCATACTGTTTTGATGACTGTGGCTTTGTAGTAGAGCCTGAAGTCAGGCAGGTTGATTCCTCCAGTTCCTTTCTTCTTTCTCAAGATTGCTTTGGCTATTCGAGGTTTTTTGTATTTCCATACAAATCTTGAAATTATTTGTGAGAATGGCATTGTAACATGTATACTATCATGTAAGAATCGAATCGCCAGTCTATGTCTGACACAGGATACAGCATGCTTGGGGCTGGTGCACGGTGATGACCCGGAGAGATGTTATGGGAGGGAGGTGGGAGGGGGGTTCATGTTTGGGAACGCATGTACACCCGTGGTGGATTCATGTCAATGTATGTCAAAACCAATACAGTATTGTAAAGCAAAATAAAGTAAAAAATATATTCTGTAAAAAAATAAAAAAATTAAAAAAATAAAATATTATGCTAAAAAAAAAAAATCATGAGACTCATATTTTCTACTAACTCGTATGTCCCTTCTGGATTTTCAATTGTTGAATTATGTTAAAGTTTCCTTGGTTTAAAAATTTGCCTTCTATTTTCTAACCTTCATTTCCTTGTTTCATTTGTTGCACATTCATGGAGATTCAAGATGTACCACCATTCTTTTGCAGTCAACGGATGACTTGATTGCATAAAAGGCTTTGTATTCTATCCAGTGAAATATTCTTTGCTTATAGAAATCTAAGCCAGTCTGAATTTTCCACTTTCTAGGTAACCTGTAAAAATTTTAAAGCCCAACGTTTTCACCCAAATATGTCTTAATATTTGGGTTAAGTATTTTCCTAAAGCACAGGGTACCCTTTCAATCTGCATATTCACATCTTTACTATAAGAAAGTTTACCCTTTCTATATATTCAATTTTTTTCATTTGATTTCTTTTTCTTCATAAACACGAAGTGCACACATATACCAATACACAAACACACTGAATGTCTGTTGCTTACAATTTTCTTTGTTTTTTCCATTTCATTTATTTCAGTTACCTCAAGCTTTTTCTCCACATCATTCCTGAATATGTTTGTCCCTGTGTCTGTAATTTTACTGTAATATGGTTTTCTTTCTTATAGTACCAGATCAATTTCATTCCTTTTATCTCTGCTGCTTTACCTCTTCTATTCTTTTTGTGAGTTTTCTTTAAAGTCTTGCCTCAAGAAAACCACATGTCTGTTTTCATTCTTGGAAATCACATGATGAGAATATTTGAATTTTTGCTTGATGTAGTTCTTCTGTTTTTATTCTTAACTATCTTTCCTATGGTACTTTTATATAGTTCTATGGCTTTCAGAGCCAGACATTCTGGAATGCTGAGTCAAGTGGGCCTTAGGAAGCATCACTACAAACAAAGCTAGTGAAGGTGACAGAATTCCAGTTGAGCAATTTCAAATCCTGAAAGATGATGCTGTGAAAGTGCTGCAGTCAATATGTCAGCAAATTTGAAAAAGTCAGCATTGGCCACAGGACTGGAAAAGGTTAGCTTTCATTTCAATCTCAACGAAAGGCAATGCCAGTTCACAATTGTGTTCATCTCACATGCGAGCAAAGTAATGCTCAAAATTCTCCAAGCTAGGCTTCAACAGTACATGAAACGTGAACTTCCAGATGTTCAAACTGGATTGAGAAAAGGCAGTGGAATGAGAAATCAAATTGCCAACATTTGCTGGATCATTGAAAAAGCAAGAGAGTTCAGAAAAATATCTACTTTTGCTTTATTGACTACCCCAAAGCCTTTGACAATGTAAATCACAACAAACTGTGGAAAAATCTTAAAAAGATGGGAATACCAGACACCTGACCTGCCTCCTAGGAAATCTCTATGCAGGTCAAAAAGAAACAGAACTGGATATGGAACATCAATCTGGTTCCAAATCAGGAAAGGAGTATGTCAAGGTTGTAAATTGTTACAGTGCTTATTTAACTTATATGCAGATACATCATGCAAAATGCCAGGCTGGATGAATCACAAACTGGAATCAAGATTTCCAGGAGAAATATCAATAACCTCTGATATGCAGATGACATCACCCTTGTGGCAGAAAGTAAAGAAGAACTAAAGAAAACTCTTGATGAAAGTGAAAGAGGAGAGTGAAAAAGTTTGCTTAAAACTCAACATTCAGAAAACTAAGATCATGGCATCTGGTCCCCTCACTTCATGGCAAATAGATGGGGAAACAATGGAAATAGTGACAGACTTTATTTTGGGGAGCTCCAAAATCACTGCAGATGGTGACTGCAGCCATGAAATTAAGACGCTTGTTACTTGGAAGAAAAGTTATGACCAATCTAGACAGCCTATTAAAAAGCAGAGACATTACTTTACCAACAAATGTCCATCTAGTCAAAGCTATGGTTTTTCCAGTAGTCACGTATGGATGTGAGAAATGGACTATAAAGCTGAGCACTGAAGGATTGATGTTTTTTAATGAAAATGAAAACACAACAATCCAAAACCTGTGGGACACTATAAAAGCAGCGCTAAGAGGAAAGTTCATAGCAATACAGGCATACCTCAAGAAACAAGAAAAAAGTTAAATAAATAACCTAACTCTACAACTAAAGCAACTAGAAAAGAAAGAATTGGAGAACCCCAGAGTTAGTAGAAGGAAAGAAATCTTAAAAAATAGGGCAGAAATAAATGCAAAAGAAACAAAAGAGACCATAGCAAAAATCAACAAAGCCAAAAGCTGGCTCTTTGAAAGGATGAATAAAATTGACAAACCATTAGCCAGACTCATCAAGAAGCAAAGAGAGAAAAATCAAATCAATAAATTTTATTGATTTGATTTTTCTCTCTTTGCTTCTTTAAAATTAAAAAAATAAAATAAAATAAATATTAAAAAAAAATAAAAAAGAAAATGGAGAGATCACAACAGACAACACAGAAATACAAAGGATCATAAGAGACTACTATCAGCAGTTATATGCCAATAAAATGGACAACGTGGAAGAAATGGACAAATTCTTAGAAAAGTACAATTTTCCAAAACTGAACCAGGAAGAAATAGAAAATCTTAACAGACTCGTCACAAGCACGGAAATTGAAACTGTAATCAGAAATCTTCCAGCAAACAAAAGCCCAGGTCCAGACGGCTTCACAGCTGAATTCTACCAAAAATTTCGAGAAGACTAACACCTATCCTACTCAAACTCTTCCAGAAAATTGCAGAGGAAGGGAAACTTCCAAACTCATTCTATGAGGCCACCATCACCCTAATACCAAAACCTGACAAAGATGCCACAAAAAAAGAAAACTACAGGCCAATATCACTGATAAACATAGATGCAAAAATCCTCAACAAAATTCTAGCAATCAGAATACAACAACACATTAAAAAGATCATACACCATGACCAAGTGGGCTTTATCCCAGAGATTCAAGGATTCTTCAATATCCACAAATCAATCAATGTAATTCACCGCATTAACAAATTGGAAAATAAAAGCCATATGATTATCTCAATAGATGCAGAGAAGGCTTTTGACAAAATTCAACATCCATTTATGATAAAAACTCTCCAGAAAGGAGGAATAGAAGGAACATACCTCAACATAATAAAAGCTATATATGACAAACCCACAGCAAACATTATCCTCAATGGTGAAAAATTGAAAGCATTTCCCCTAAAGTCAGGAACAAGACAAGGGTGCCCACTTTCACCACTACTATTCAACATAGTTCTGGAAGTTTTGGCCACAGCAATCAGAGCAGAAAAAGAAATAAAAGGAATCCAAATTGGAGAATAAGAAGTAAAACTTTCACTGTTTGCAGATGACATGATCCTCTACATAGAAAACCCTAAAGACTCCACCAGAAAATTACTAGAGCTCATCAATGAATATAGTAAAGTTGCAGGATATAAAATCAACACACAGAAATCCTTTGCATTCCTATACACTAATAATGAGAAAGTAGAAAAAGAAATTAAGGAAACAATTCCATTCACCATTGCAACGAAGAGAATAAAATACTTAGGAATATATCTACCTAAAGAAACTAAAGACCTATATATAGAAAACTATAAAACACTGATGCAAGAAATCAAAGAGGACACTAATAGATGGAGAAATATACCATGTTCATGGATCGGAAGAATCAATATAGTGAAAATGAGTATACTACCCAAAGCAATTTACAAATTCAATGCAATCCCTATCAAGCTATCAGCCACATTTTTCACAGAACTAGAACAAATCATTTCAAGATTCGTATGGAAATACAAAAAACCTCGAATAGCCAAAGCAATCTTGAGAAAGAAGAATGAACTGGAGGAATCAACTTGCCTGACTTCAGGCTCTACTACAAAGCCACAGTCATCAAGACAGTATGGTACTGGCACAAAGACAGACATATAGATCAATGGAACAAAATAGAAAGCCCAGAGATAAATCCACACACATATGGACACCTTATCTTTGACAAAGGAGGCAAGAATATATAATGGAGTAAAGACAATCTGTTTAACAAGTGGTGCTGGGAAAACTGGTCAACCACTTGTGAAAGAATGAAACTAGATCACTTTCTAACACCGCACACGAAAATAAACTCAAAATGGATTAAAGATCTAAATGTAAGACCAGAAACTATAAAACTCCTAGAGGAGAACATAGGCAAAACACTCTCTGACATAAATCACAGCAGGATCCTCTATGATCCACCTCCCAGAATTCTGGAAATAAAAGCAAAAATAAACAAATGGGATCTAATTAAAATTAAAAGCTTCTGCACAACAAAGGAAAATATAAGCAAGGTGAAAAGACAGCCTTCAGAATGGGAGAAAATAATAGCAAATGAAGCAACTGACAAACAACTAATCTCAAAAATATACAAGCAACTTATGCAGCTCAATTCCAGAAAAATAAATGATCCAATCAAAAGTGGGCCAAAGAACTAAATAGACATTTCTCCAAAGAAGACATACGGATGGCTAACAAACACATGAAAAGATGCTCCACATCACTCATTATCAGAGAAATGCACATCAAAACCACAATGAGGTACCACTTCACACCAGTCAGAATGGCTGTGATCCAAAAATCTGCAAGCAATAAATGCTGGAGAGGGTGTGCAGAAAAGGGAACCCTCCTACACTGTTGGTGGGAATGCAAACTAGTACAGCCACTATGGAGAACAGTGTGGAGATTCCTTAAAAAATTGCAAATAGAACTACCTTATGACCCAGCAATCCCACTGCTGGGCATACACACCGAGGAAACCAGAATTGAAAGAGACACATGTACCCCAATGTTCATCGCAGCACTGTTTATAATAGCCAGGACATGGAAACAACCTAGATGTCCATCAGCAGATGAATGGATAAGAAAGCTGTGGTACATATACACAATGGAGTATTACTCAGCCGTTAAAAAGAATTCATTTGAATCAGTTCTGATGAGATGGATGAAACTGGAGCCGATTATACAGAGTGAAGTAAGCCAGAAAGAAAAACACCAATACAGTATACTAACACATATATATGGAATTTAGAAAGATGGCAATGACGACCCTGTATGCAAGATAGCTAAAAAGACACAGAGGTGTATAATAGACTTTTGGACTCAGAGGGAGAGGGAGAGGGTGGGATGATTTGGGAGAATGGCATTGTAACATGTATACTATCATGTAAGAATCGAATCTCCAGTCTATGTCTGACGCAGGATACAGCATGCTTGGGGCTGGTGCACGGTGATGACCCAGAGAGATGTTATGAGGAGGGAGGTGGGAGGGGGGTTCATGTTTGGGAACGCATGTACACCCGTGGTGGATTCAGGTCAATGTATGGCAAAACCAATACAGTATTGTAAAGTAAAATAAAGTAAAAATAAAAATTAAAAAAAAAAAAAGACGATGTTTTTGAACTGTGGTGTTCGAAAAGACTTTTGAAAGTCCTCTGGACTATGAGGAGATCAAACCTATCATTCTTAAACGAAATCAGTCCTGAATATTCATTCAGATTTAATTGAAACTCCAATACTTTGACCACCTGATGCAAAGAACAAACTCATTGGAAAAGACCCTGATGCTGGGAAAGATTGAAGGTGGGAGGAGAAGGGGGCAACAGAGGATGAGATGGTTGGATGGCATCACTGACTCAGTGGACATGAGTTTGAGCAAGCTCCAGGATTTGGTGATGGACAAGGAAGCCTGGCATGCTGAAGTACATGGGGTCACAAAGAGTCAGACATGACTGAGCAACTGAACTGAACTGATGGATTTCAGGCTGGTGTATATTTAAATGTCACTTATGTTTGAAATGGCAACCCACTCCAGTATTCTTGCCTGGAGAATCCCATGGACAGTGGAGCCTGGAGGGCTATAGTCCATGGGGTTGCAAAGAGTCAGACATGACTGAGCGACTACACTTATGTTTGAAAGGGGTGATCTTATCTAGTAGAAGTAGTTGCTGATAGATTGTAACTTAAGAGCCATTATGGTGAATAGGCTGAAACAGTGGTTTAACGTTTGTGTTGCTGTTATTTCAGACCCAGTTCTAATCAAATCAGTAGTTCCATCTCTTTAGGGGTATATTTCTGCTCCAAAGTCACATTTCAAAATTTTCCAGAGAGTTGTGTGATTCATAGTTCAACCTTGCATAGTGAAGGTACTTGTTGTGGAGATTTAGCATTTAATTGTTTCTCTCCAGCTGTCTCAATTAATGGTTGCTAAGCCAATTGCCATATATATTTCTTCCCCACCCCATTCCTCCAGATTCCATTAATCCAAATAAGGCAGTCTCTTCATATATGTGCCTTTCATTTTTGTAGATTTTTGTGTCCCACAGAGGTTCTATAAATCCTTTCATCCATTTTCAGAATCTTTCTGCGTTTGGGCCCACAGTTCATTGTATTTGTCAGTCATTCTTTTTTTTTTCTTCCTTTTTTGGTTGTTGGCAGTTGGTGGTGGGGAAGCAGGGAGATATATAAATATGTATATATATATATGTATATTTAACTTCCTTCAACTGAACATTTTTTCTAAAAAAGCATAATAAGCAAACAAAAACTGGTCCTGCTAATCTGGCTCTTGAAAATGTAGTGTAGAAGCCAAGGTTTTTGTGTATTTCCAGTAGCATATTCAATTGGTATCTGCGTATTACTCAGCTTGCTCTTGTCCAGATCAATTTCATTTTTTATCCTGAGGACATAAAAAGATTTTATTTACCTGATTCCCTCACAATTACGAATTACCATGTAATTGATTTCTATCAAAAGGAAATAGGCATATCAAAACTGGCATCTTAAAGCTTATTGTGTTTTCTCCCTGTCTCATTCTGTCCTGTTGAAATAGAGTCAAATCCAAGTTCACCAAGGGCTTACTTGTTAAGGATAACAACCCTTGGCCTACTTGATGATAGTAAGTCTTTTCTAACAGAAATATAACTCAGGGGATGAGACTGAAAGTCTAGTTCTCCTTTTGAAGGCTGAAGAACTTGAGATAACCCCCAAAATGTCAAAGAAATATAAAAGATCTGAGAACTAAATCTCTAAGATATTGTTGAGGTGGGGACTCACAAAAGAAGTTGCCAGAAAAAAAATAAGAAGGCTAAAGTAATGCTCAAAATTCTCCAAGCCAGGCTTCAGCAATACGTGAACTGTGAACTTCCAGATGTTCAAGCTGGTTTTAGAAAAGGCAGAAGAACCAGAGATCAAATTGCCAACATTCGCTGGATCATCAAAAAAGCAAGAGAGTTCCAGAAAAACATCTATTTCTGCTTTATTGACTATTCCAAAGCCTTTGACTGTGTGGATCACCATAAACTGTGGAAAATTCTGAAAGAGAAGGGAATACCAGACCACCTGACTTGCCTCTTTAAAAACCTGTATGCAGGTCAGGAAGCAACAGTTAGAGCTGGACATGGAACAACAGACTGGTTCCAAATAGGAAAAGGAGTAGGTCAAGGCTGTATATTGTTATCCTGCTTATTTAACTTCTATGCAGAGTACATCACGAGAAAAGCTGGGCTGGAAGACGCACAAGCTGGAATCAAGATTGCCAGGAGAAATATCAATAACCTCAGCTATGAAGATGACACCACCCTTATGGCAGAAAGTGAAGAGGAACTAAAGAGCCTCTTGATGAGAGTGAAAGTGGAGAGGTAAAAAGTTGGCTTAAAGCTCAACATTCAGAAGATGAAGATCATGGCATCTGGTCCCATCACTTCATGGGAAATAGATGGAGAAACAGTGGAAACAGTGTCAGACTTTATTTTGGGGGGCTCCAAAATCACTGCAAATAGTGACTGCAGCCATGAAATTAAAAGATGCTTACTCCTTGGAAGAAAGGTTATGACCAACCCAGATAGCATATTGAAAAGCAGAGACATTACTTTGCCAACAAAGGTCCGTCTGGTCAAGGCTATGGTTTTTCCAGTGGTCATGTATGGATGTGAGAGTTGGACTGTGAAGGAAGCTGAGCACCGAAGAATTGATGCTTTTGAACGGTGGTGTTGGAGAAGACTCTTGAGAGTCCCTTGGACTGCAAGGAGATCCAACCAGTCCATTCTGAAGGAGATCAGCCCTGGGATTTCTTTGGAAGGAATGATGCTGAAGCTGAAGCTCCAGTACTTTGGCCACCTCATGCGAAGAGTTGGCTCATTGGAGAAGATTCTGATGCTGGGAGGGGTTGGGGGCAGGAGGAGAAGGGGACGACAGAGGATGAGATGGCTGGATGGCATCACTGACTCAATGGACGTGAATCTGAGTGAACTCCGGGAGTTGGTGATGGACAGGGAGGCCTTGTGTGCTGCGATTCATGGGGTCGCAAAGAGTTGGACACAACTGAGCAATGGAACTGAACTGAACTGAAGGTTTCAAGAGGGTTCTGCTTCCAAAGATGCTACAATCTTAGACTAAAAGCATGTGTAACTGTTTAAGACTTGAAACAAACTTTAGGCATCAACTTTCTACGGGCTTGGAAGTGGGATGACAACACTGCGTGGTGCCCAAGAGAGGTATATGCCCACCACTCATCTCACATATGTTCATGGAGGATGATGGAAAGGGAAGAATCTCTCAAAAGGGAGACCCAGAGACTACTAAGAAAAACTGACCAGCAGGCTATGCTCAAAAAGTAAAATCAGAATTTAATTAAGAATTTTTTTATCCCCAAGACCTTTACAACAGCTCCTAGTTTTCCTTTTTTTTTTTCTTCTTTTGAATGTCACATGTTGTTCTGTCATTATCCTACCACTGAGAATCAGTTATGTGAGAGACATTCAACTTATTATTTCTTCCAATTTTTTTTTTAAGCTTGTAGAGATCTGTGCTTCACTTGGAGATATTGGACTGGGAATTTGGTGTATTCAAAAGATAAAATTTCGGAGAGTGTCATGTGAATACTCCACTCACTGACGAAGAATATAAAGCATGCAAAAAGAAATCAGCATTTCATTTATTTTTTAAAAATGCAGAGCAATCCCATCTATCAGGAATCCTTCTTTAGTTTCAGGTAGGTTTACTCTAAGACTTTCCAGTGTAAAAAAGCAGTGTAGGAATTCAGTTGAAATGTTTGGAAAACAAAAGTGGTTGTAAAGCATGTTGATTCTAACTAAATGTAGAGATGTGGTCACTAATATTAAGCTCTGGTAATTAATAATTGTAAATAAACCAGTTCATTTTTCCACCATGTTACGTATACTACACAATACACTTATGGAAGAAAAAATGGTTAAGCACATTTAATTTTGCTTGTACAATTAAATAAAAATTACTTGCTAATTCTGAGTTAATAAGTGTTTTTAAGAAGACAATATTTCAAGAAAAAGAAAATATTAAAGCATTTTTTCTCTATTTTACGTTCTCAGTTGAGGCATGTAGATTAGGAAAAACAGCACATTGGTTGTTTTTGAAAATCCTTATATATAACTTCCATTTTGAAATATATATTAATATCCAATATAATTTATATTTTAGAATACACATACATCTCTTACTTTTCTTAAAGTACAAATGGCTATTGATTGATGAATAAAATATAAAAAGGACCACAAAATTATTAATAGTTAAATATGAAATGCACTATAATATTCTAAACATGGATCCAATAATAAGAAATTCCAAAAGACCTCCACTTCATTGATGTTTATTGGAAAGAGAGAAATATCTGTATGTCCATATATCAGAACATTCTCATATAGCAGTATATAACTAGAGACATATTACATTCTCCAGAGTGACAGATTTTTTACTTTCCTATAGTGCTATTCCCTTGTGATTTAATTCAGATAAATATGGTTTAAAACTGTATCAAATAAAAAGTGAAACTGGTTGTCAAACGCAATATCTTAAAATGACTTTTCTATATTAGCATGTCACTCTAACTAAGCAAAGCCAAAATTTGGACATTGTTCATCTAGTTAGATATTTGAAATCTGAGCATGCATCTTAATCTAAAATGGGGACCAAATTTCACTGGCAAAATCTTGCACTAGCAAGATACTACTTTTAAAAGTCAAATTTCATCAAGATGATATCATGTTAACTTTTCCATTTTGATTTCTTCATGTTTGTCTTCCTCTTCTATGTGCATTTGTTGCTTCATTTTATTTTGAGAGCTCTTTAAAGATTATCCTGAAATACCATCTACTACTAACATGCTTGAGATCAATGACCAGATAATGGTGGACACAGGTGTCGTTATTCTGTGTGATGTGTTGTTTCCTTCTTCCAGATGTTTTTCAAAGCTGACCTTAAATCCTCAGTTACTGTGTCTTCCATGAAGCATTAGGAGATTGTGAGTACACCATCCTAAAGTGACCTCTCCTTTCTTTAAAATACTGTGCTCTTAAACAACCTACCATTCATAGTAGATGAACACTAAATTTTTTAGACCAGAGTGTTACATTAAATTCTCCTGTTAGATAATTGTGAGATTATAATTTCTCCTAAACTCTAAGACATTTAAGAATATGCTGTTAAATTTTGTGGTTCATATGTTTAATTAATGTAGTTCAGTATTTTTAATAGAATATACTATTATAGCAGAGTCCTCATAAACATTTACATGGTGAACAAACAAAATACATGTATTTCTAACAACTATTAATTGATACAAATTTAATTTTGTTGTGAATGTTGCTTTTGAGATTCCTTGCTGCTCTCAAC
Source organism: Budorcas taxicolor (assembly GCF_023091745.1). Classification (NCBI taxonomy): domain Eukaryota; kingdom Metazoa; phylum Chordata; class Mammalia; order Artiodactyla; family Bovidae; genus Budorcas; species Budorcas taxicolor. The sequence continues at coordinate 47,404,352 of NC_068914.1, read as the reverse complement.
ATAATGAAACTGCATTTATTCAGATATATTTATACTTCTTTTAACTACTTAATTATGAAAACTATTAAATTTAATATTAATATTCAACTTTCATATTTAAAATTATAAGCTGCCTATTAGAGGAATTATTCTAGATTTCAGTAATATTTTTTGCAAAAATTGTCTGAGCATCTTACAGAGAAAGATAAATTAAGATGAAAACCAAGTAAACAACCTCATCAGAATGAATTCAGATGAAAACTTGGGTATACATTTTATACTTCCATAGAGTAGTGTGCTTCCATGATAGCTCAGTTGGTAAAGAATCTGCCTGCAATGCAGGAAATCCCGGTTCAATTCCTGGACTGGGAAGATCCGCTGGAGAAGGGATAGGCTACCCACTCCAGAATTCTTGGGCTTCCCTGTGGCTCAGCTGATAAAGAATCCACCTGCAATGTGGGAGTTATGCGTTCGATCCCTGGGTTGGGAAGATCCACTAGAGAAGGGAAAAGCTACCCACTCCAGTACTCTTGCCTGAAAAATTCCATGGACAGAGGAGCCTGGTAGGCTACAGCCCATGGGGTCCTAAAGAGCTGGACAAAACTGAGCGACTTCACTTTCACTTTCACCTACTATGTACCAGGCACTATTATGTAGTAGTATTTAGGTATTTGTTAAATATTTGTTGAGTTAATGATCTGTGACGTTGTGGATACGCCATTTAGGATCACCATTTCCATCCCCATCTATGTATATTCTTAACTTTCATGTATTTTCAAATGTGAAACATTGTTACTATATAACTGGAAGATATTGCTGACTAAGTGTATTACAGAATCTTCCATTTGTGAATGATTCTTACAAATGAGCATCAGAAATTGAAATAAAAAAAGATCAACCCACTAAAAGTATTTTGACATCCTTGTTTCTCCTACTTTTCATAATTTTTATTTTGTTTGTTTGTGAAAGATGTTCTCATATCACTTATCTATTGAGAATACGGAGAACACATGGTTCATTTTAATGTCATGTATATACACTTTAGAAACTGATTAGCTTATCTGGAATGAAAAATAGATACTGAATGGTGACATACAAACCAGGTAAATAGCTGTTGAAAGATTTACCTACTAGTTTCTATACATTCTATAATGACAAAATACAGACTAAAAATTAGAAAACATATACTTCTAAGTTATTTTGAATTTTGCATACCTTTGAAATAAACAAACATTTGATAAACATCTCCACCAACATTTGTAACTTTCTATTGTTTCATGTGATAACTATCTAGTATATAATTTGTTTATGTTTTATCTCAATGTCTTCCTGCCACTAAGAAAAGCACTTGAATTTTTTTGACTAAACATTGGCTATGATTCTCAAATTTTAAAATTCTGTATTGCTTTTCCCATATGAAAGGCAAGCATGACAATCTTTCTGAGGCCAAATATAATGATTTCATCATAGCATAAAATAAGTATTATGTCTCTGTCTTTGTTACCCACCTACCCTTCAATCCAGGTATCCATCATCTATTTCTCTGTCAACAAACTCATTAATGTTCACATTGAATATATAATTTACTGAAATACCCTACATATTACTTTTGCATTTATTGAAACACAAATTTTCATACGGATTTCTCAACTCTTCACACTCTGTGAAATCACTGATAGTCTATCCATGTCAAAATTCTACAGACTGCAGTAACATTTTAAAAATGGAAAAAGGAAAGCTGAAAAATTCTACAAAGATAGAAATTTAAAAGTGTGGTAAGCTGGGAGGCAAGGTGCCTAATTGCTCTGCATAGTAACTATATTTCTATAATAATTTTAGTCTCACTATCAGTTGAAAAGGGGAAGTAACATTTCCCTTGATATGGCCTGGATAAAGCTCATGATCTGCCCTCAGCGTATGCAATTAACTTCCAATGCATTTGCATACTGGGAATGCAAAACCAGATAATTCTCACCCGGAATCCTTTCCATTTTGGCATTTCTGACAGCATTCTTGAGAACTTTCCACGAATTTAGAGTGTGTTTAAGTTAGCATCCCCATAAAACTCGCTGATACTCAATCATTATTCTCTTCAGGGTCTATTAGTCTTACTTGAATTTGTCACATATGGATGGTTAGGCTAATATTTTCTTTCTTATTAAATCTCTCTTTTTCCCCCTTTGGTTAGCACTACCACCTGGTGACCTGGAGAGTTGATACTGAACTTCTGTTTAATCCTCATCCTAATTTAGTGAAGCAGCTGAGCAACCAGAAACCTCTGCCTCTTTCCCTTTTGAGGCTCAAATCCACTGCACTCCAGGCTATTCAGTTTAGGGAGGAAGAACGCAATCTGTGATTCAAATGTGGTCTGATTCACAGGGCCCGGTGCTACTTCTTAGCTTCTGAGTTGGCCTGTACTCATATCTTTAAAGAACATTAAAGAGGCTTTGGCAGAGTAACAACAAGTCAAGTTTCCTAATCTGATGTTTGCTCACATCCAAAATAGTAAAGGCCTCTTCACCAGTACTCCATTCCTCATAAGGGCATGTGAAGCATCACATGCAATTAAAGGAAAACATCATGTATTTAAAATCATCTCCCAAGGCATTAAGATTTGCCATATAAACAAAAGTGTCTGATATTGTGAATTAATCACTCACCTTTGTGGCACAAATGTTGGAACTAAATTTCTTTTCCTTTCTCCTCTTTCCCAAATTATTGTCTCTTCAAATATAAAAATGAAATCTTTCATGCTTCACGCCAAGCAGTAACTAATGTAACATACTTTTTTCCATTACCTTTTCTCTAGTTTCCTTATCAAGATAACATTGCTACCTCAGGTAAATAAATGCTAAAGCACAAAACAGATTTTATGAGTTCTAGGAGAAAATTATGAGCAGCTCTTTAGCACTGGCTGATTACTACGTTTGTTAAGAAAGATGGATTAAAGATCTAAATGTAAGACCAGAAACTATAAAACTCCTGGAGGAGAACATAGGCAAAACACTCTCTGACATAAATCACAGCAGGATCCTCTATGACCCACCTCCCAGAATTCTGGAAATAAAAGCAAAAATAAACAAATGGGATCTAATTAAAATTAAAAGCTTCTGCACAACAAAGGAAACTATAAGCAAGGTGAAAAGACAGCCTTCAGAATGGGAGAAAATAATAGCAAATGAAGCAACTGACAAACAACTAATCTCAAAAATATACAAGCAACTTATGCAGCTCAATTCCAGAAAAATAAACGACCCAATCAAAAAATGGGCCAAAGAACTAAATAGACATTTCTCCAAAGAAGACATACGGATGGCTAACAAACACATGAAAAGATGCTCCACATCACTCATTATCAGAGAAATGCACATCAAAACCACAATGAGGTACCACTTCACACCAGTCAGAATGGCTGTGATCCAAAAATCTGCAAGCAATAAATGCTGGAGAGGGTGTGCAGAAAAGGGAACCCTCCTACACTGTTGGTGGGAATGCAAACTAGTACAGCCACTATGGAGAACAGTGTGGAGATTCCTTAAAAAATTGCAAATAGAACTACCTTATGACCCAGCAATCCCACTGCTGGGCATACACACCGAGGAAACCAGAATTGAAAGAGACACATGTACCCCAATGTTCATCGCAGCACTGTTTATAATAGCCAGGACATGGAAACAACCTAGATGTCCATCAGCAGATGAATGGATAAGAAAGCTGTGGTACATATACACAATGGAGTATTACTCAGCCGTTAAAAAGAATTCATTTGAATCAGTTCTGATGAGATGGATGAAACTGGAGCCGATTATACAGAGTGAAGTAAGCCAGAAAGAAAAACACCAATACAGTATACTAACACATATATATGGAATTTAGAAAGATGGCAATGACGACCCTGTATGCAAGACAACAAAAAAGACACAGCTGTGTATAACGGACTTTTGGACTCAGAGGGAGAGGGAGAGGGTGGGATGATTTGGGAGAATGGCATTCTAACATGTATACTATCATGTAAGAATCGAATCACCAGTCTATGTCTGACGCAGGATACAGCATGCTTGGGGCTGGTGCATAGGGATGACCCACAGAGATGTTATGGGGAGGGAGGTGGGAGGGGGGTTCATGTTTGGGAACACATGTAAGAATTAAAGATTTTAAAATTTAAAAAATTAAAAAAAAAAAAAAAAAAGTCTGCTATCAGAAAGCCCCTATGAATCTCTGTTCCAAGGTGGGAAAGTATCATTTCAAGATAATTTAAAGGAATTACTCTAACATAAAACTTCCATTAACACCTATACTCACACTGCTTAGTCACTAAGTGGTGTCTGACTCTTTTTTGACCCCATGGGATGTTCCAGGCAAGAACACTGGAGTGGGTTGCCATTACCTTCTCCAATATTCATATATTACTAATTTTAAAGTTTTATTTATAATTTAATTTATCGTAATAGAAATGAAAAGAGGTTTTTTTGAGAGCTCTTTGAAAATTAGGCTTTTACCTTAACAGACTAAATGTCAGAGGATTCATTTAATTTTTTCACACACTTAGTCTACCATAAAACTCTCATTTTCTTCTTTCTTATCAACTATTTCTTGCTGAAAAAATGTAATTACTTTTCTTTTCTTTCCTTCATCTTTCTAAGTTCCTGATTCCTTCAGAGTATCACAGAATAACCACAAAACCCAAACATGCCTTCTTCTCACAGTTTACATTTGTTCTGGGTAATTCTAGTTTTCCTGCCTATTGTACTGTCAACAGATTTACAAATTACCCAGGTTTAGATGCCAGATTAACTTGCAAAAAAATCCTGCCATGTCCTTCACCATGGAAAACTACTGAACACATCAGAATTCAGTATGCATATGTATGGTTGATCTATGCCAGTATGCTCATTTAAACATAAAGGTGTCCCTTAATTATATGAGATTCCTCCAGGAGCTTTCCATGCTTGGGAAAGTTTCTAAGACACTCAGATTTTGAACTCTGTTCATAGCTATCCAATGGCATATCTGACATGGTAAAATATCTAATAGCAAGAATAAAAAAAAATGGGTTTTGAAGAGTTACAACTAAGTCCCGGATGTCCTGATTGTTGAATGGTCAGCTTCTGACACTAGTATCCAAAGAAAGTCATGCTCACTGTTGTTAAGAATACTATATAAGGACTTTCAGCTTCACAGGAGCATCTGCCTAAGTTGATGCCATAAATACTTTCTGCTCCTCAAAAGGAGTGGTTTTCACATTGCTGTGGGTGTCAGGATCACATGAATTACTTCATAGAATGCAGACTCTTAGGTAGTGGTGGGAATATGCAATTTTTAATAAAACATCTCAGGTACAGTATGCTGACACAGGTGGTCTCAAGGTTCATATTCAAAGAAGCACTGCACCTGAATATGCAAAAGATTCCAGCAAACAGCAGAGGAGATGACTCAAATCCATGAAAGGAAAACCACTAAGATAGTACCATCACAGTCCAAGAATCTAAGATCAGAGGAATATTTAGGTCTTTATGCTAAAAGCACATGTTAAAAATATCTATTTGAGTAAAATTGATGGTGTAAATGGCCATCTTGGAAGAAGCTCTACCTAGATAATGTAAATTATTTGTGAATAGGTAAGTATTTCAAATTATTGGGAGGTTCAGAGAAATCCTAGAGAAATTCTTATGAAATTTCAGGCTTATGTTCCAGACCAATTATAAAATCAAAAGAATCATAACTTTATGGTAAATGTAACCAGACAGTACTAACTATACTGAACATTATATATATTTTTCAATTTGTGAGACTCTATAAAGATTATATACACTTATTCAGGCAAATTTGTATTTGCATTTGGAAATAGACTATCCTTAAAAAAAGAATGGCTTATGCAAATCCATGTATGTTACAAACATCACTTACACATTTTTTTAAGTACAGGTTTTTTTCAATTGGAGGAAAATTACTGTACAATGTTGTGTTGGTTTCCGCTGTAGCACTGACATATATACAAATATCACTTCACTTTTGTAACTCAAGACTTGAGGCCTTTTCTATGAAAAAGTATCAAACCTACAGAAGAATGTCAAAATATCTTTCTTCTTTCTATTCAGCACTCTCAGACATTAAAACATTTTCACCTATAGACCTGAAACACAAATTTGGCACCAGAAGGTTACACATTTGCTTTTGATTTCATGAAGTCAACTGAAAAGTCTCCAAGAAAGTTTGCCATCCTCAAGAGCTGCAGTGCTCGCATGCCAGGTTGCTTCAATTGTGTCCAACTCTGTGACGCTATGGACATAGCCCCCCAGGCTCCTCTGTCAATGGGATTTCCCAGGCAAGAACACTGGGGTGGGTTGCCTTTTTCTCTTCCAGGGGATTTTCCCTTAATGCCTCAAGAGGTTTATTCTCAGAAATAGCTGGTATGTATGGCAGCTCCCTCTAAATCCTTACCTCAAGGATAACATCTGTGACTTCACCCTCATAAGGTTTCTAAATATAGCTCAAAGGAACACATTACCTCATTGTCTAACCTTGAGCAAACAAGCATATGCCTGTGGGAACAGTTTGGCTTGATAATTCAGAAATATACTCTAGACTTTCACTGGGTTATCACAGAAAGAAAGTGACGACTCCTAGCCCATTATAGTAAATGTCCTGAAATGCTTTCAAATTATTTTTAACATTTACTGTGACAAAGTGTTACATAAACTAATATCAATTTGCAGTCCTTTTGGATATGAATTTTTAAGTAATTGCATACAGAAAGTTATAAAATGAGAGGGCTTCAAGGTGACTTTTTTTGTATATCTCAAGAGGAGCCTTAGCTGATAATGACAAATAGATAATTAAATCTCCAGCCTTACAGATGGGAGAAATATTTTAATCTCTTGGGTATGGCCACAAAGCTCCTGAATGGACTCATTATGAGCCTCTGCTCAGGGCATGGAAAGATATTCCCTGGTCAGAAAGTCCAAAAGTATAACCACAAGCTAACTTTAATAGCCTTTGGTCAATGGCAGAAGATTGGAAGTATAGAGCTAACAATAAATCCTAGTTTACAATAAACAATTTTATCACTTTTAGGATTTCATTAACATTTAATTGCAATCCTTTTGCACACACATTCTAGTAGCCTAACAAAAAATAAATAAGAATATAATCATACATGGATACTTCTCCCAAGTGAGTCTAATATAAACAGCTAAAGAATCATTCCTCTCTCCCTCCCCAGTGAGTAAATATGATATCCATTTTAATCAGTATTCTCAGTATTCTATTATTAATAACTCTTGTGATTCCATTATAAAATACAGCTAAGGAAGAAAAATGTTTATACTAAAATTATATAGTACTTTTGAAAAAGAAGAAGGCAGGGATTGATGAAAGAATTCTAAAACTAAACATCCTTTGTGAAACCAGAATTTATAAAGCAGTAGACAGTGTCAGTCTAAAATCATTGCGGATGGTGACTGCACTATGAAATTAGAAGATGATTGCTTCTTGGCAGGAAAGCTATGACAAATCTAGTCAGTGTATTAAAAAGCAAAGGCATCATTTTGCCAACAAAGGTCTGTAGAGTCAAGAATATGGTCTCTCCAGTAGTCATGTATGGATATGAGAGTTGGGCTATCAAGAAGGCCGAGCACCAAAGAATTAATTGGTGCTTTCAAACTGTGGTGTTGAAGAAGAGTCGTGAGAGTCGCTTGGACAGCAAGGAAATCCAACCAGTCAAAAGTAATTAACCTCCAATTAAAATAAATAAATTTATATTTTTTAAAAAAATAAATTAAAAAAAATAATAAAGGGAATCAGTCCTGACTATTCATTGGAAGGACTGATACTGAAAGTGAAGCACCAATACTCTGGCCACCTGATGTGAAGAGCTGACTCATTGGAAAAGACCCTGATGCTGGGAAAGATTGAGGGCAGAAGAAGAGGGCAACAGAGGATGAGATGGTTGGATGGCATCACTGATTCAATGGACATGAACTTGGGCAAACTCCAGGAGATGGTAAGGGGTAGGGAGGCCTGGCATGCTGCAGTCCATTGGGCACAAAGAGTCGGGCAGGGCTTGGCGATTGAACAACAATGGACAGACTCAGAGGGATCCAGGACTCTTAACCAGGTTTTGCATGGCGGTGTTCAGGTGAAGTGAAGCAGTCCTGTGATCTCCAAAACTGACTTGGGTAATCAGGATGAAACGTCCAGTCTGCCAAGGTATTTCTTATAAAAGGTTTCTAAGTCCTTACTTCTCAGTACTACGAAAGGTCAACACATGGCAGTTTAAACATCCAGCCATCGACATAGGAAAGCTTCTCTTCATCTAGCCCAATTCAGGATGAACTTGCCTTTTAGGTACACAATGTTCCTATTTTCTGCAGTAAGCAAAGAAATAGTGAACACATGTGTTGCAGGAGAAACTTTAAACAAAGTGCAAGAGGACCATCCAGAAGACACAGAACTTCTAATAAAAACTATGAAACAAGAAGTCTCACAGGCAGCAGATGACTACCACTAAGTTTGCAAATGTTAAGTCGGTTTTAACAATGCTGCTAGCTCCTGAAACTACAGCCCAGAAACAGCAACAACAGAGGAGCGTAGGTTTGGAGTATTCTCATCATCTGCTTCTTCATGAGCCATTAGATTTTCACTGACTCATCTACTGAATTTGCAGTTCTTCTAACAGCACTCCTGAGATTTCTCTCAGATTTTTAAACTCAGAAACAAGTTGATAAAAATGTATGTATTAATTTTATAACTCATAGAGTCTTCAGAAATGTATTGAGTACTACTGATGGCAGCTCACCAGTACTTCAAGCACTTCTAGGTGTGACATTCATGATATCCAGGCCCAGGTCTTTGTGCTTATTGCAAATACATCACTAGCATTTTAAAAGAGATAACTGTTATCTTCTTTCCCAACACAACTTGCAAACTAAGCTGTAAGATTCTGCCCTAGCTGAGGCTTTTTTAGGTGATTGGATCCTTAACAGAATAGCCTATAACAGAATTTTTAACAATATGCTCAGGCTAAAGTATATGTTATGACATTAATAATGTAATAATCTGGCATGTGTTATACATAATTAAATTTTCCAGGAAACTGGTGACTAAATAAATAAATCAGTGCAGTAACTGCCCAGGGCAAGGGTGGCAATGATGATGTATCTCTCGAATTCTTTTGAATATGAACAAATGTTCCAAATAATTTTCATGTATTTTGAATATTTTCAAACAAAATATCACATAGGTCCACAATCCAGTGATACACACTTGCATAGCTTTTTAAAATAATATCAGAGCATGTTGATGGCTTTTAATATCCAAATCCAGTGGTTATTATATTTTCTATGGCAAATATTCCAAATTTCCAGTTTGTACTATATTAAGTGAATAAATAACTTCAATATGAGTTCTTATATAATCTAACTGCCAATTCCACTCCTCTCAAATCTATGTTTTCATCAATTTGCTCCATGAGTATCACTGGAGTGACAGTTCCCTTGCCTTAAATCCATCCTCTAGTTTATATTTTTCCCTGCTCTCATTTTGCTACTTTTAAAACTTTAATGGCTTTTCATAGCAAACTTTCATTCTCTTGATGTTATTTCCTATATGATGTCCATCACCCTTGGACAGAAAGATCAAGCCAGTCAATCATAAAGGAAATCAACCCTGAATATTTGTTGAAAAGACTGTTGCTGAAGCTGAAGTGTTAATACTTTGGCCACTTGATGTGAAGAGCTGACTCACTGGAAAATACCCTGATGCTGACTCAATGGACATGAGTGAGTAAACTCAGGAAGATAGTGGACAGGGAAACATGGCGTGCTGCAGTTCTTGGGGTCACAAAGAGTCAGACATGACTTAGCAACTGAAGAGTGACAACAATCTTTCTAGGCCACAGTAATTCTTTACTTTCCGACACTTTCATAATATTTTATTCATCATATTGACACACTGAGTATAGTTTATTGTCTACAGTGTATTGCTCCTGCTAGACCATGAACTCATTGAAAACAAGAACTGCACCTTGTTCATTTTTATATCTCTCAATCTAGCAATGCTTCATCACAACAAAGCCCAACAACAAACATGAAGGACCACTTACAAAAAATATATATATATATGTAGGCATTTAGTCACTAATTCCAAAGTTCAGGTCATAATACAATGACATTTGCAAAGCAACTGATTAGTTCCTTACACACAAGGAATGAACATTACAACATGTAAGTGCAAAAGCAGTGCCATTTCCTATATAAGCATAAATCATTTAAAAAAATGAGGGAATAATATGGCATTACCAGAACTCATGTAAATAAAGCTACAGAACTTCACTAAGGACCTAAATAAGTGAGGATAAATGTTTTCGTACTGGAAAACTCACATTTGAAAAGATGCTACTTCTTTAAAAATTAACATAAATCCAATGCACATTCAGTCATAACTACAGCAGGATTTTTAATGGCTTTGTCAAATTGATTTTGAGATCTATATTTAAGAGAAAAAATATGTAAGATTTTGAACAAGAGGAAATGTCACCAACCACAACACACTATCCTGCTGCTGCTAAGACACTTTAGTTGTGTCTGACTCTGTGCGACCCCATAGACAGCAGCCCACCAGGCTCTGCCATCCCTGGGATTCTCCAGGCAAAAACACTGGAGTGGGTTGCCATTTCCTTCTCCAATGCATGAAAGTGAAAAGTGAAAGTGAAGTCGCTCAGTCGTGTCCGACTCTCAGCAACCCCATGGACTGCAGTCTACCAGGCTCCTCCATCCATGGGATTTTCCAGGCAAGAGTACTGGAGTGGAGTGCCATTGCCTTCCCCAACACACTATAAAGCTAAGCTAATCAGAACAACGTGGTACTAGTGCCAAAATGAACAGAGACCGGTTGAATAGAATTGAATCAATTCCCTAAAATAAAAATATTAGCATTAAGATAAAGACATCATTTCAAATCTATGAATAAAAAAAGTCTTATAAACAAACAGGATTAAATAATTGGTTATAAATGTATACTGTTAAAGAAAGCTATGCTATACATAAAAACTCATTAGAGAAGAAGGGGTTGAGAAAATAGGTGAAAAATAAAATAGCTTACAAATAAAAAAATGAAATATTTTCAAAATGTTCATATAGCAAGGGTCTCCTATGGAAAGCAGAACCAAAGAAACAGAAAGCTACAAATGGAATACCATGTAAATACCACTGAGATGACGACATATATCACAAAGTTAAAAAAAAAAAAGACATAATATTGAGAGAAAATACTGTAAAATCATCTTCTACAAAAAGGCTTAAAACCTCAAAACATCCAGAATATATAGAAAAAGAGTAGGAAAAACACCTCACCCATCTTCTATTAGACTTTTCTTTTTCTTCTAACTGGGTAACAATTAAAAAAAGAAAACTAAATACACATGGAAGATGTATAGGAAAAGATGCACAAGTTATTTTAACTAGTTCTGTAACAACTTCAAAAAAGCTTTATTTTTGTTTCCATACTGTCAAAAATGTAAAAGATATATATTGCTTACTATCCTATAGGGTATGAGGGCATTGGGCCCCCTCATACATGGTTGATGGAGGGTTCTACTGGGAATCCTTTGGAATACAACTTGCAATGTTTATCAAAAATGTTACTCTTTAAACCAAAAATTCTACTTTCAAGAATCAATCGTACCAAAATACATATATGTACAACAAAAGACTGTTCAAGGATGTTCAGTGCAGTCTTGATTTTAATAATGAAAATTTAGAAAAAATGGAATAAAGCTCCTCAGACTTATTTTTATAAACAAGTCAGAGAACATTTCTGTTCACATAAAAAATTAAACTGTATAGAAATTGTTTTTAAAAAAAAGGGGCCAGATTTATATACATCAAATATTAACAATTTTATCTGAGGATAAAAGCTATGGGAGGTCACAGAAGGAGAAAAACAAAAGTTTTACATTGTTATCTTTCTTGTTTGAATCAGTACAACCAGAATGCATTCTTGCAGTTTTTATATTTTTTAAAAAACAACCATGACAAATACCTAGAATATGCGTACTTAATTGCACAAAAAATACTGGGCATGAAAGTTTATGGTCTGAGTAATCAATAATTAATCAGCAATTCATTCAACAAATATATATTGGTATAATCCAGTACCAAAGATTAAGTTAGGCAGTAGTCACACAAGGATGAGACAACCCCTACCCTCACGATCACTCAAAAATCACAGAGACCCAGAAAAGTAGTTGAAGTATAAGGTGACAACTGCCAACACAGAGATACACAGATGTCACCCTATTTTTGCTGGGGAGGACAGGCAGGTTTCAGGTAAGGTGGTGCAAATGAAAAAAAAAAAATTTTAAGTGAATAGTAATGTTCCCAACAGACAAGGGGAGAGGAGAAGAATTTCATGTAATGGGCAAAGTCATCCTGACCTAAGGTCACAGGCTCTGCTGTGCTATGTCTTAAGGTGAATGTTATCTCCCATCCCGTACTTGAAACCTGTGCACCCTTAACTAAGAGGCTAACCCCTCTCAGCCTCCATGTCTATAACATGCTATAACACGGCTGTATTAATCACACCCACTCCCTGGGTTCACTAAGAAGACTGGACAAAATCAGTCATAAAAGCCTCAGTACAGTAACTGGAACATGTTATTGATAAATATTTGCTACTGTTCTATGTGTTACCTATAAAGAAGCCAAAAGGATTGTAATATGTTCAGGAAACTGAAAGAAGGCTGAAATAGGCTGGTAGCAAAACTTCGAAACATTTACTGCTGCTGCTGCTGCTGCTGAGTCGCTTCAGTCGTGTCCGACTCTGTGTGATCCCATAGACGGCAGCCCACCAGGCTCCGCTGTCCCTGGGATTCTCCAGGCAAGAACACTGGAGTGAGTTGCCATTTCCTTCTCCATCGAAACATTTACTAGCATACACTATAACATGAAGAACTCCAAGTAACTGCAGAGTGTTTCACGTAAATGCAGAATAAATCTACCTTGGGGTTTATTTACTTCCATGCTAATAGGAGACCTATTTCATGATCAATAGAACAAATTTTAATATATATTCAATGAGATTTGCATATTTCCCTGGTAAGTATATATAAATGATAATGAAATTGTTTACTTGCAAACATTTAAGGCTTCCACAGTTGTTATTTAAAGCAATGTTCAACAAAGAATTTAATTTTTGAAAAAAAAATCATCTACTAAAATTAAAATATTTCATTTAAAAATAGCTTCTATTATTTAATACAAATTTCCTTTCCTTTCAGTTCCCATCTGCCTCTCTCTTTAGGACGTCACTATATATTTGCTTTCTCACCATCATTTCAAACCCATAAAGATTCACATGAACTATTGTTTCAAATCCCCCTCTCAATCTTCCTATATTACCTGGCTCTTATATTACTGCATATATATATATATATATATATGCAAAGCCCTGGCCGTGTCAGTTACTAGCTATGTGACTTTAGATAAGTTACTTGACCTCTCCGAGCCTCAGTTTCCTCACTTATAAAACGGGAATAATAATAATAATGTAGGTCTACTTATAAGGTTGTAAGAATTATACACATTATTATATGTAAAACAAAATAGTGTCTGGAATCTTTTAAATGTTTAATTAACTGGTAATATTAGTTACCTTCCAGTACCTTAATTTTTCCTGTGGAACCCTTAACATGTTTCTCTTTTGCCTGCTTCTCTTTCAGGGCAATGTATACTCCCTTACTGGCTTTCTGTACTCTCCAAACTCCTCTGTCAAAGTAATCTTCATTCATATCTAATACTTTCTTGAAAGTCTTCATATCTTACTGAATCGTTATCCCCATATATGACTTTCCTCCACCTGTATCGTTTCTAAATTTTTGTCCAGTCTTATCATATTATTAAAATAAAACTGTATTTGGATGTGAAGCAACACAAAGTATTAAAAGAACTGAGTTTATTTTACTATTTAACCTAAAACTTGGGTTTATGATCAACATTATTTTAAAAGAATAGCTATTTAATGACTCTTCAAAGGAATATCTGATTTTTTAACATTATAAATATAACTATGAAAATAGATTATTAGAAACAAACATTACAGTAACTAGTACTAAAACTTCTGCTCTAAGATTGATATATATTTTGTTCAGAACAGCTTTACCCAGTAGAATATTTATTTCTGTCTTGCAGCACAAGCTTTTCATAATGAATCACATTCAAAAATTCATTAAAAAAAGATATACTAGTATATGTCAGGAAAAAAAATTGATGATGCTTGAGGTACTTTCCATGAAAAATTAAATATGGCACAATGGTCATTTTGTAGACTTCATTAATGAAATTGGAAAGAGATTATTAATCTTGAGTGTTAAATTGAACCTGTGGCAAAAACTGATCAAGCTTCTCCTGGCTCAGAAATACCCTACAGCTACTATTGATCAAGAGTTTGGGACACTGGTTATATCTAAACACAAAGGATGTGAGATAGAAATTATTTTTGAAAGATTTCTGATTCAAAACATATATACTATTTAGCTTAACAGAGGCAGTCTTAAGAGTACTAGTTTTATTGTGGAGATCCACAGGGAAACATACCTGGCTAGGCTGAAGGCATCGTCGATCAAACCTGCTCGGTTGCTGACAGAGAGAACCTATGAGGTCAACCAAAAAACAAACAAAAATACAAAAAAATGGAGTTATTTAGGATTAAAATGGCAGATGTTCATATGTCTAAACAGACCTTTGATGATTAAGTCCAGTTTACCTCATGGTTCCTGATTAATTGATCAATTAATAATCTCCAGTTTCTTAAGTCATAGTTGACTCTAAAATAGCCAGTTTGATTGATGTTCCCCAGCAACCAGCTTCCTTTGTCCAAAGTTATCCTATGGTGTTCTGAAAACAGCATTTTAGGGGTAAGAGAGATTTTCAATTTTATGAGTTAAAATAGAAGGAACTATGCTTTCTTAATATCAAATTTCACAGTACCAAGAATTAAAAGAGGACACCATTCTAAATACCTAATTGAATCTACTCTTTACTCATTAAGCAATTAATCACTATGGTTAGAATTTGCTAGAAAACCTTTAGTTTCTTATTCATTATTACTCAATTAACTGTTTTCTTATAATTTACATTTTTACTCTTGATAAAGCCCTATTATATATATAATTATCTTTCTCAAGATAAATATAACCAAGAAATCTACTACTGCATTCATGTGGCTTTCATTTAGATTGTCTATGTATCTGTGGTTGGAATAAAAAAAAGCCTTCAGGTGCATAATCTACTTATTTTATTCAGGAAGAAAGTGATTAAAACAATAGGGCTCATTTATTTGAAAGTCACTGTTGTTTCTTACACTTTTCCTTGTGCTTTTTGAATGTGCTAATAAATAACAGATTTTCCAGCATCATCAATCATGTTGGAAAAAAAAAACCTCATTTAAAGGTCTAATATTTCTACATATAATTAGAACAGATAATAAATTTTGCTTATTAGAATCACTTTGGAAAATGGTAACTTGATTGCATTCACTGGTTAATTCAATTAAAGGAAGCCAATAAAAGCAATCTTATAACTTAACATATTTAACCCCTTCAAATATGATACAGGGAACTCATTCGCTTTTAATGGCAGCCTTTATTGACTTTCTAAAACCATAGTTTACAATTATAATTACTTTGTTGCTGATGCTGTCAGGACTCATGCTTCATAGAAGTAGCATAATATATGAAGTTATTTAAAACTCTACTATATATATTGGAAGGGCTGATGTTGAAGCTGAAACTCCAATATTTTGGCCACCTGATGGGAAGAGCTGACTCATCTGAAAAGACCCTGATGCTGGGAAAGATTGAGGGCAGGAGGAGAAGGGGACGACAGAGGATGAGATGGTTGGATGGCATCACTGACTCAATAGACATGGGTTTGGGTAAATTCCAGGAGTTGGTAATGGACAAGGAGGCCTGGCGTGCTGCAGTTCATGGGGTCGCAAAGAGTCGAACATGACTGACCAACTGAACTCAACTGAACTGAAAACCTGTATTGTTGTAACTATTCTCCAATATAAAAATGTTCGAACTTAGGCCATTGATTGTTTTTGGCTCTCAATTTCCTTACTTATAACCTAAAGGCCAAATAATGCCATTTAAGGACCCTTCCAATTATAGGGTTCAATGGCAAAAGGGGATAATTTATTAGTTTGAGGTTTTACACAGCTTAATCTGTGGTACTTAGAAAATTAAATCTGTCAGATATTACTCTAAAATATTTATAACTTTCCAAGTTTCTAATACTTTGTATCTGCATATTTTTCAAAAATGTAATATTTACCCACACAATTTCTGTGAAGCTTTAGAATGTCACCCAATTTTACAGATGTAAAAGTAAAAACAAATAATCTAAAAAACAGAATATAAAATTAGTTCTCATACAGATTTTAGTTAATCATGTCTGAATTCACTGAAGAAAAACTGATTGAAATATTGATGATATTGTTTCTCTTGAGTAACCCTAACCCTTTAGGAATGACAAGATTTTTTTATAAAAAAACATTTAAACATTTATAACAAAACATTTAAAAATTATTATTGAATTCACATGGCTTAAGAACAAGTTTAATCATTTTTATCTAGCAAGTGATTATTCTTTGAAGAAATTACAATATTAAAGCATTGGGTTTAATAAACATATGATAAAACTTTTTACAATTTTGAAATGGTCATGGATTTCTATATTAAATCTGTTTTTTAAAGTTACTTCCTCCTGACATTTTATATAGATGGTATAACTTACCTTCATATAACGCACTTATTTCTAGTTTTTTGAGCTTTTGAATTCAACAACTTATAGGTAGAATAGAAACCAATTAAAACCAGAAAACAATCCCTACACCTTCTATGTTATCTGAGGAGAAAAAGAAAGGCAAGCATCTATTATTTTTAAATATTCTATTATTAAATTAATAACTAAAACTTGAAGGTTATTATTGTTCATGGATATTTTTACACCTTTGCTATAAATGAAATCCTTGGAGAAATGATTCCCCAAAAGATTTTATAATAGATTTTTAAATATCTTTTTCATTTTACTTAATTATATCTCTAAAATGTTCTTCAGATTAACTAATGGCAAGCAATGTATTTTAAAGAGATCTTTTCCAATGGTCTAATGAGGTACAGTGTGTGATGAGAACCATAGTAAAAAGCATGGATGTTATATTTCAAGTGTTAGTAATAACAATTAAAATTTATATTTAGAATATATCCAAAATGGCACAAGATTTAGACTACATCAAGGCACAGAGTAGTTGGCATTTTATAATGTTTTATATTTTTATATTTTGTTCTTCCTTTTGGAATGAAAAAGAAAGCAGATCAGATCTTTCTGCTCAATATTGGCTGGTTGCAGAACAATGAGAATTTAAAACAAAAACGTGAACCAGGATGCGAAGGGGATCCATGTGAAAATTAACGTATAATAACACACCCTGGTTTTCTCATCGGCCTCTTGTGAGAATCAAATTCGATCATGCTCTGTAGAGATGATAGAGAACCATGCATGTGCGTTCTACGGCCAGGTGTTGAAACTGACAGATATGCAAAGTAACCCACCAAAGCACTAAAATCCTGTGTGCGCATGTGTGTCATTAACAAACTTAGAAAAGAAAATCAAGTTCCTAAGACATTTTTGGCACATTATTTCTCAAGCCTTAATTTTTTCATTTGGAAAGTAGAGATTAAAAAAAAAAAAAGTACCTTAAAGGCTATGAGAATCCTATGAGCCATATTTAAGGGAAGCATTATGCTATTTTTAATATTTACTTCTGATTTTCAGGATCAGTTTCCCTTCTAATTTGAATTTTTTCTTTCCTAACATTTGTCATTAAGTGTACTTCCTTCCACTATACATTAGTTAATAGTCAGTCAATATGAGGGCTACTATGTATAAATGTTTGCTTTCTCAGCATTTTCATAGGAAAAACAAAAGAGAAAAATATTTTTACCTACTTTCAATAATTCGAAAATTTGTTTTAAAACTATGTTTAACTTAAAATGATATGTGCCTTAGCTTGGAATTAATTAGATAACCACCCAACACAACAAAAAATTGAAGTGTCAAGAACATATAATGATACAAATAAAATTCATATTTTATATTGTTTACTTTGTTCACTAATAACTTGACCTTAGTATCATGTGACATCAAATTGATATTATTGATGATGAAAAATTATAAAAGCATCGATCTCTTATAATTAAAAAGTCAAATGTTTAATAAATGTTGGTAAGAATTGATCAGAATATGTTCTTACCATATCTATGAAGAAACATTTTTCATTAATATTGGTTGACTATATTTTGAGGATAAAAGGCGATCTAAAAGGATACAAATTTAACTTTTTTTCCCTAATCCTTGACTGGCTTCTGTTTTTATTTGTCATCAGAATGAAGGAGTTCGAGACAGAACTAAATACACTGAGAACGAGAATAAACAGGGAAACTAGAAAGGTTGCCTTTGTTTTATGTCCCACTTGTAAAATTCTTCCAGATGTATGTATTCATAAAGTTTTCAAGAAACATTTAGTTGGTATGAAAATTCCAAACAAAAGCCTCAACATTCAACTGAGACTACATTTTATCAATCACAAGCCTCTGCTATGATTTAATGGAATATGACACATTTCACTCCATAGGTTGCACACTACACAATTATGGAGTGAGGGGGTTTGCAAGTAATAACATTGTTCAGTCATGTCCAAACTCTTTGTAACCCAGTGGACTGCAGCCTGCCAGGCTCCTTTGACTATGGAATTCTGCAGGCAAGAATAATGGAGTGGGTAGCCATTTCCTTCTCCAGGGGATCTTCTTCACCCAGGGATTGAACCAGGGTCTCCTGCATTGCAGGCAGATTCTTTACTGTCTGCACCACTAGGGAAGCCAAAGTAATATCACAGTCCATGTAAATATCATCTCCTAGAGTTATGCATTGCACAAAACTATGCAGCTGTGTATAACAATCAAATGTATGACCACAGAGGACGTTTTAGGCAAGCTATGGCTTGAAATATCATGTTGTTATTATTTCTGATTAACAATAAAAGACTATAAATAAAAACAATCTCTCAAATATCAATACAACAACCTGTGGTCTTCGGTCAAGAAAAGCCATAATAGTAATAATTTAGAATGGAGTGTGTGGGCACGTGTGCTCAGTCACATCAGTCATGTGCAATTCTTTGTGACCTTATGGACCATTGCCCCTCCAGGCTCCTCGGTCCATGGGATTCTCCAGGCAAGAGCACTGGAGTGGGCTGCCATGCTCTCCTCCAGGGGATCTTCCCAACCCAGGGATCAAGCCCCAGGTCTCCTGCATTACAGGTGGATTCCTTACCACTGAGCCATCAGGGAAGCCCAAAATGGAGTATAATCTGCAAAAATATTGAATTGCTATCCTGTACACCTGAAACTGACATCATATTGTACATCAACCAAACTTCAATAAAAATAAAGGTCATGATACTATTGTAGATAATCTGTGGACATTGTGGATAACACCATAGAAATAACTAGGGAGTTAGAGGAAATGGACCCTGAGAAAAGAACTGAAGAAGAATCAGACTTGCCCTGAATCCCTGCACTGTCTAAAGGTGAAAGCTGGGCTGATTCTGACACTAGTTCAGTTCAGTTCAGTCGCTCAGTCGTGTCTGA
The DNA here is from genome assembly GCF_023091745.1 of Budorcas taxicolor. Lineage (NCBI taxonomy): Eukaryota > Metazoa > Chordata > Mammalia > Artiodactyla > Bovidae > Budorcas > Budorcas taxicolor. The sequence continues at coordinate 47,384,665 of NC_068914.1, read as the reverse complement.
CTCTTTGCAACCCCATGAATCGCAGCACACCAGGCCTCCCTGTCCATCACCAACTCCCGGAGTTCACTCAGACTCATGTCCACTGAGTCAGTGATGCTATCCAGCCATCTCATCCTCTGTTGTCCCCTTCTCCTCCTGCCCCCAATCCCTCCCAGCATCACAGTCTTTTCCAATGAGTCAACTCTTCGCATGAGGTGGCCAAAGTACTGGAGTTTCAGCTTTAGCATCTTTCCTTCCAAAGAAATCCCAGGGCTGATCTCCTTCAGAATGGACTGGTTGGATCTCCTTGCAGTCCATGGGACTCTCAAGAGTCTTCTCCAACACCACAGTTCAAAAGCATCAATTCTTCGGCGCTCAGCCTTCTTCACAGTCCAACTCTCACATCCATACATGACCACAGGAAAAACCATAGCCTTGACTAGACAGACCTTAGTCGGCAAAGTAATGTCTCTGCTTTTGAATATGCTATCTAGATTGGTCATAATCAGTATCTAATTTCCCATTTCTATTCTACCTTCTACCTTTTTACTTTATTTCTGAAAACTCTTCTATTTTGTGTGTCTAGCAATCCTATGGAGAGAAGACTTCACTCTAATAGCTGAATTATTACAATAGGAGCTCACTGCTTTCACTCAACATTTCATAATAAATTATGTAGATAAATAATACAACTACATGAAGGTAACAGAGAAGCACAAAGAAAATACAGTTAGTGTGAACTCAGAGCATGGTATAAAAGCTAATTCAAAGAAATGAATAGATTATAGCAAACAATTTAAAAGGAGATTCACCAATATGTTTAAAGTAAGCCTTTCAATGCACCATTGCATTATATATGAATGTTTTACACACAGTGTATATAAATGAAAGCACATATTTTCATAATATGTGGTAAAAATATAATAACATGAACATGTGAATAAAAATTCAACTGGAAAAACAAGAGTTTATGTTACTGGTAATCAGATTAGATTCTGCTGTAAAACCTTTTTATTGTATTTATGTGTGTATGTATTTTGACCATTTACACCTCCCTAATAATAAAAACACCTATTTCTGCTTTATTTACTATGCCAAAGCCTTTGACTGTGTGGATCACAATAAACTGTGGAAAATTCTGAAAGAGATGGGAATACCAGACCACCTAACCTGCCTCTTGAGAAATCTGTATGCAGGTCAAGAAGCAACAGTTAGAACTGGACATGGAACAACAGACTGGTTCCAAATAGGAAAAGGAGTACGTCAAGGCTGTATATTGTCACCCTGCTTATTTAACTTCTATGCAGAGTACATCATGAGAAACACTGGACTGGAAGAAACACAAGCTGGAATCAAGATTGCCAGGAGAAATATCCATAACCTCAGATATGCAGATGACACCACCCTTATGGCAGAAAGTGAAGAGGAACTAAAAAGCCTCTTGATGAAAGTGAAAGAGGAAAGTGAAAAAGTTAGCTTAAAGCTCAACATTCAGAAAACGAAGATCATGGCATCCGGTCCCATCACTTCATGGGAAATAGATGAGCAAACAGTGGACACAATGTCAGACTTTATTTTTTGGGGCTCCAAAATCCCTGCAGATGGTGAGTGCAGCCATGAAATTAAAAGATGCTTACTCCTTAGAAAAAAAGTTATGACCAACCTAGATAGCATATTCAAAAGCAGAGATGTTACTTTGCTGACTAAGGTCCATCTAGTAAGGCTATGGTTTTTCCAGTGGTCATGTATGGATGTGAGAGTTGGACTGTGAAGAAGGCTGAGCACTGAAGAATTGATGCTTTTGAACTGTGGTGTTGGAGAAGACTCTTGAGAGTCCCTTGGACTGCAAGGAGATCCAACCAGTCCAGTCTGAAGGAGATCAGCCCTGGGATTTCTTTGGAAGGAATGATGCTAAAGCTGAAGCTCCAGTACTTTGGCCACCTCATGCAAAGAGTTGACTCATTGGAAAAGACTGTGATGCTGGGAGGGATTGGGGGCAGGAGGAGAAGGGGACAACAGAGGATGAGATGGCTGGATGGCATCACGGACTCAATGAACGTGAGTCGGAGTGAGCTCCGGGTGATGGTGATGGACAGGGAGGCCTGGCGTGCTGAGATTCATGGGGTCACAAAGAGTCGGACACGACTGAGCAACTGAACTGAACTGACCTGAATAACAGCCAGTCCATTCTAAAGGAGATCAGTCCTGGGTGTTCTTTGGAAGTACTGATGCTAAAGCTGAAACTCCAATACTTTGGCCACCTCATGCAAAGAGTTGACTTATTGGAAAAAACTCTGATGCTGGGAGGGATTGGGGGCAGGAGGAGAAGGGGATGACAGAGGATGAGATGGCTGGATGGCATCACTGACTCGATGGACGCGAGTCTGAGTGAACTCCGGGAGTTGGTGATGGACAGGGAGGCCTGGCATGCTGCGATTCATGGGGTCGCAAAGAGTCAGACACAACTGAGCGACTGAACTGAACTGAACTGTATAATAGCTAGAGTGAGGGGAAGAAACAGTATTTTGTTATTTATACTTCACCTTATTTCAAGAAAAAAATTTGTTTAAAATGATGCTTATAGAATAGTAAGAAAAGATATATTAGCAGAATATGAGAAAACTAAGAAAAACAAAATGTGGAATACTTGACCATTTAAATCTAAATGAGCTGTTACATAAAAATGATAATTGGTTTTTTCAAATCAGTGGAAAACAAAAATAAAAGAGACCTGGTTCACACTCTAGCATGAAGGATTTGCACTGGTTTCAAGAAATAGCTTTCTGATAGTGAACTGGAAGGAGAAGGCAATGGCAACCCACTCCAGTATTCTTGCCTGGAAAATCCCATGGATGGAGGAGCCTGGTAGGCTGCACTCCATGGGGTCGCTAAGAGTTGGGCACGACTGAGTGACTTCACTTTCACTTTTCACTTTCATGCATTGGAGAAGGAAATGGCAACCCACTCCAGTATTCTTGCCTGGAGAATCCCAGGGACAGAGGAGCCTAGTGGGCTGCCATCTATGGGGTCGCACAGAGTCGGGCACGACTGAAGCAACTTAGCAGCAGCAGCAGTGAACTGAAATAGGTCACTATCTTATTTGAAGATATTTAGAAACAGAATAGAATCTCATCTTTCTCTGCTCCTTGAGCATTAACCCTACCAAAAGGATGGTTTGATGAGCTATCAAGGCCTCTCATATCCAGCTCTATAATTATCCAATTTTATGGAAACTACTGCCAGACCCATTCCATATAAAGGGCCAGTCTAATAAAGAGAAGATAGCTGGAAAGTGGAATTAAATATGTGGCCAGTGTTTCAGTGCTTGACATACTGCTCTATTGGGAACTATGGTTATAATTTAATTACATTTGGGATTACAAAATAATGCAGTTTAAAACAGTTAAAACTAATACTACAAGAATTTTGGTTTTAATTTTCTCTTTACAATCAAAAACACAAATTTAATAATTATATCAATAGACTGAAATTAGACTATGTAGAAACTATACTATACTTAATTTTATAGAGATTACCCTTCTATATTCTCTAATTTGTCTTTATTCACATGTTTATAACAGCTGAACCAGAAGTTAAGTTGCTAAACATTTATTTGAGACCAAGTAGTTCCTCAGAGGAAAATATGTTTTACCTGATTTGTTAGACACCCAAATAATTGCTTCTGAAGACACACGGCTTCTATTTCCTACCACAATAGTTAATGGAATCTGCCACAGGTAGCTGCAAAATAAAACACAAACTTTAGGAATTAAAATGGTTGTAACAAATAAACAGTATTTCCTATACATCATCCATGTGATTTTTTTTATTATTCTCTTTAGGAAAATTTAAAAGATTCCCCAGTCATAAATGTGAGGAGTAAGTCAAAATGAATTTACTCTTTCAACTCACTAAGCAGACTTGACTTCTAAGAGTTTTAATTTCAATACAAAAGGAGGACTACCAGAAAAACAATTTATCTTAGGGGGAAAAAAGATTTGCATTTTACATAAGGAATAAAAAGTAGCTAAAATCTATAAATCTGAGCCACATAATATATTGATTAAAGTCTTAAAATAACTTCTTTCTACTTGATTCTATATTATATTAATGCACATTCAGTGGTTTTATGTATTTACATTTCAACATTCTTCTCATTTACTTGTCTAACTATTCTTAGAAAAAACTTGTCATTTTTTAAAGAAAAGTTAATATAGCACACCTAAAGTTACACAGCAAAGTAAGGACAAAAAGAAAAATTAATCAGATATCCCTGATATCCAGATGAATACAAAGAATACTGTAAGACACACTTAATGCTCTGTTTTCTAAAGTGGATTTTCCAAATTGATATGTGAAATCATCCACCAGCATGCAAGGATCAGTTATGAGTCTCAGCTATTAAAGAGAAGCATTTTGTAGGCTATGACTTTTGATAGGACAAAAATTGAGGCCTAAACTTGTACATGAAGTAGTACCAATTTAACTTCAAATGAGCAGCCAGAGATAAGCTGGATAGTCTTATAACAAAATCCGGGGACTACATTTTACCCCCCTATAATACAGCCTGACTATGTTGACCAATCACTGTATCATTAGCAAGAGGGGTAGACAACAATATGCAATATGTGAAAACTATTTCTAACTTGAAAACTATAGGAAGACATGCTGTATGATCTCAGTAACCGTGAGAGTTAATGGAGAATTTTTCAGGGAACATGTCAGAGCTATACACCTAAAAATAGAATGAATATGCCTTTTAATGGGGGGACATCTCCAAATCTGTCATGCTGAATGTGATTATTCGTTTATCATTTCATGTTTTGTAGTCACAATAAACAGAATATAGTAATAGTACAAACCTCCAAACAGAAGACTGGGAGAAATTCCTAGTTTTATACTGACTATTATCTCCAACAAAAGTTAATACGTTTAAGATTCTAAATTTTTAAAATATATGCTATGCTTATTCAGAGAAACATTTTTGAGTCCCCACTAAGGGAAGACATGATGCTATACTATAATGGACTTCAGACAGGTCAGGAAATAAACAACCTATAGCAGCAAAATAGTACTGCATTTAGAATACACATTGGTAAACACAACCCATATACACTCTTTAACAAAAAACTCATAACATGATACTAAGAATATGCCAGAAATATTTTAAAATGGATTTACTGTGAGGAAGATACACAGAGAACTGAGGTAGATACTTAGATGTAGACAAATATAGCTATTCTCTAAAAATAATGATGTCGATCATTAGATATAGCTCTTCTCTAAGAGTATGGAATCATTTTAATTGAAATTATTAATTAAGAGACAACAATACCTAACTCTGCATCTGATTCTCAATGAAGCTATGAACTCACTTTTGTGTACCCAAGATCTTTCAAAAGCCTGGAAATGAAAGGTATTCCATAAATTGTTGTTGAAATGCATTGAATGGGATTGAATTGAAGTAAAATAAAAGGAACCATATCAGTCTATAATAGAGATTAACTTTATAAAATAGATTTTTTTTTAGTATATGTCTTCTGTAAGGAGTTAGGGAAACTAAATTTTGACATCAAATAAGTATCAGTTAAAGGGCAAAAGATATATTAAAGATGTTTAAAACTTTTCAAGGATAAATGTATCTTTTTGTAGCATGATCATAAAATATTTATGAAAATTATATGCTCTTAATATAATTATACTTCTAATTTTGTACTTATTTAAACTTCATTCTTATAAATAATGAAATTATATATAATAATAAAAACTGAGGTTTTGATATTTGAGTCTTTGCAAAAGTCTCAAAAGTGCAGAAAAAGAGATTAATATCAATACCTGCATGTTGTTTACAGACAATTCCACACACAAGAAACTTTCCTAAATGACAACACTGCACTGTATAGCAATATTCAGATGCAAAAAAAAAAAAAGTATCAGGACACAACCATCAGGGCATTTTTGTAAAACTTTTAAAATAGCCTCTATATTTTTCTTAAGAATATTTTTGGCCTCTATTCTATATGACTCTGTGTCTGTGTGTGAGTGTGTGTATATATGCATGTATGTACATGTATTGATAGACACAAAAACAAAATCTATACGTTGTCACAAAGACAAAATAAAAATTACAAATCACTAAGCACATTTTGCTATACTGTAAATACTATGGGGCTTCCCTGGTGGCTCAGAGGTTAAAAAGTCTGCCTGCAAGGCTGCTGCTGCTGCTGCTGCTAAGTTGCTTCAGTCGTGTCTGACTCTGTTTGACCCCACAGATGGCAGCCCACCAGGCTCCCCCGTCACCGGGATTCTCCAGGCAAGAACACTGGAGTGGGTTGCCATTTCCTTCTCCACTGCATGAAAGTGAAAAGTGAAAGTGAAGTCGCTCAGTCGTGTCTGACTCTTCACGACCCCATGGACTGCGGCCCACCAGGCTCCTCCGTCCATGGCGGGAGACCTCAGTTAGATCCCTGGGTCTGGAAGAACCCCTGAAGGAAATGGCAACCCTACAAGTTACTTTTTGTAACTTTCCAAGCAGCACATATTTGAACTTTCCACCAATTTCATTTTAAGATCAAAGAATGACAATTATGTTCCTTTGTGATTACAACTTAAAAGGCTAGGGACCCTCTATATTGTGGGCGAAAAGCTGTGTGGTGTGCTGCAAAAAGAAAAAAAAAGAAAAAAATCCAAGACTGCAGTGAGTTATATTTTAAAAGAAACTAGAAAAAAGAATGTGTGAAAGTAGCTTGTACACCTGCCCCTTAAATTTGACTTGAATGTTTTGTCATATCATTTTAAGAAGAAAAGAGAAACAATATATTTTAACAGACTCTGCAGATAATTTTTTCCTTTATAATCCCTGAGAATACCCCTCTTCATGTAGGTCACATTTTTATAATAAAGCAATGTTTATTCTAATGATTATGATAAGGTAGAAAAGAATAGTTGCTTATTTTAGCTTGAGCGAAAAATCTTTTTTTTTTTTAATTGTATCAGTATTAGTAAAGCATTCAAGCAGATGCCATGAAAAATGGTTTAGAGGCTGCTGTCATTAGACCCAAAACAAAAGGAGATAAATGTAATTCTCTATAGCACAGGACTCCAAGAAGCTTCATACATATGAGAGACATTACTGAATCTTCATATTAACTTTATGAAAAAAAAAGCTACACAAAGTTACAACTTTCCAAATATCAAAATACTAGCAAATATGTTACTTTCACACATCAACTAACTTCATGTAATTATTATATAAAAATCTTTCCTTTCTCTGCTGTAACATAGCTAGCTGCCTCATATGAAAAATAAAATGACTGTTGTTTTTCAGTTGCTCAGTCATGTCCAGCTCTTTGCAACCCCATGGACTGCAGCACACCAGGCTTCCCTGTCCATCACCATCACCTGGAGCTTGCTCAAACTCATATCCACTGAATTAGCGATGCCATCCAACCATCTCATCCCCTGTCATCCCCTTCTTCTCTTGCCTTCAGTCTTTCCCAGCATCAGGGCTTTTCTAATGAGTCAGCTCTTTGCATCAGTTGCCAAAGTATTGGAGCTTCAGCTTCAGCGTCAGACCTTCCAGTGAGTATTCAAGATTGATTTCCTTTAGGATGAACTGGTTTGATCTCCTTGCAGTCCAAGGGACTCTCAAGAGTCAACCAACACCACAGTTCAAAAGCATCAGTCTTTCAGCACTCAGCCTTCTCTATGGTCCAGCTCTCACATCCATACATCACTACTGGCAAAACCATATCTTTGACTATACTGACCTTTGCTGGCAAAGTAATGTCTCTGCTTTTTAATGGGTGCATACATTTAAAATGTTCTATGGCTGGATGGCATCACTGACTCAATGGATGTGAGTCTGAGTGAACTCCAGGAGTTGGTGATGGACAGGGAGGCCTGGCGTGCTGCGATTCATGGGGTCACAAAGAGTCGGACACGACTGAGCGACTGAACTGAACTGAACTGAGGCGTGTTATAGTATTCTAGTGTCCTCTACAAAATCAAAGACAAAGAACTGATTATGCTGTCCTAGAAAATATCCTCATTGGGGTTTCTGGCATAAATGAGTTCTATGTTTTACTGCACTAACTATTTGCATTATATAATGAAGATCTAAGAAGTTTACAAAGAGCAGATAGAATTGACCACATTACAGTGAATTAAATGATCAGTTATATAAAAGTGAATACTAAAATTTCAACTACAAACTCTATTATTTCAAAATAGATTTAAAAAAAAATGTTGAGGCTGATGGGATTCCATGCATTATCTCACTCAGTATTTTCTATGCCAAGTTCTCAGCATTTAAAACATTCATGTGATTTCATAACTTCAGCCAAAGCAAAGCTCTGTAGATGCTATATATGCCAATACATCCTGGGAGAAAGTCTTACTTTAGAGAATCAGACTCGCAGCTGATACATCTGGAGCATGTTACAGGCTGACAGAATATTTTTGTTCACAATTTGCTCTATCGTCTGCATGTCCTTTACGTTTTTCTGCATCAGCGATGCTTGTGTCAGCTGCATCATTTTCAAAGGCATGGCCTGAGTCTCTCTGACTTTGCCACAGTCAAGTACTCTTTATGTACTTCCTGGCAGCCTAGGGTGATGCCTAAGCGGGTTTCACCTGGGGCCAGACAGTGGTTGACTGGAAGCACTGTTTGGCAGCTGTGAGTGATTCAGCCTGGTTAAAGAAGTGTTGACAGGATATGACCCTGACAATGTGGCAGAATAGTACCTTGTATTCCACAGGTCCAAACAGTTGAACTGCAAGGGCAGTTTACTGAAGGACACTGACCAGGAAACTTACAATACTTTCTTAAGTGGCTTCCCAATTTACTCAGCAGAAAACATCTGTAACTTCTCAGTCACTTCTACGTGGACTCTGTCTTGGAGCTACCCTACTTAGAATGATGTCTGCTCCATTTAGATATAACAAAGAAAGTTCATGCATGCTTTGCATAACCTAGATAATGGTGCATGATCAAATCAGAATTCTTAATATTCCAAATGGGAGACAGCAGGACCCGTCTACAGTCTACACCTCATTTAACTTATTAATTTAACCTCCATCCCTCCCTGTCTCCAGTTCTCGACTTCTTATCAAGATACTTTAGAAAAAAGAAAATGCAATGATTTAAGTTATACTATCTTTCCTTGGCTCAGCTTTAATAAAATGCAAAACAGTGGGAAAACATGAAATAGAAAAGAAACACTATATGCTGAATTTTCAGAAATGAAATAAGAATTTCAAATGAAAGTTAAAATAACAACAAATCAAATTCTATGTATGTTGCATTTAGTGGTTTTTAAACACTAAAAGTTAAGGAAAGGAACATATTTTGATACTGTGTGACTTTGATGCCTAGACTAAATGGATCTAGTTTGAGTTCCTTCAGTTCAAACACCATTTATCTTGGTTTTATATTTCTGTTGGTTTTAACAGGTCTTTCCGGATTCTTAGTTTCTATTGTCTGTTTTATAAATCTCAGTTTTCTCAATACTATTCAGTTCACTTCAAAGTATTTTAACTTTCTTAAATTTAATTCGATAAACATTTATAGGGAAAAGTAAAAAAATCACACATTATTTTATTTTTCCCTCATCCTGGGAAAGACTGAAGACAAAAGGAGAATTGGGGTAACAGATGCTGAGATGGTTAGATAGCATCACCTACTCAAGGGACATGAGTTTGAGCCAACTCCAGGAGATAGTGAAGGACAGGGAAGCCTGGCATGCTGCAGTCCATGGGCTCAGGGTCAGACACAACTTACTGACTGAAAAACATTTTTTTAAATGACCGTAATAATTTAAATCCTGCCCTCTTAAGTGAAACAACTTTGGTATGCTGTCACATTGATAGTTAAAATATCTGGAAATGGAAGTAAAAAAGGGCTCAAAATGAAAACATCATATGCAAATAAAGAAATTAAAACTATATTTCATGTACATTTCATAATTCTGTTATCAATTCTTTTTAAAATGTTAAAGTGCAAAAGCAAAAGTGCAAAAAAAAAAGGATTTTTTTCATGTAATAAAAAGAATTGTACCTGTTATTTTGAGGTTCATGTGCTTTAGTTTTAGCACTGATATCATAAATAAAATGCTGCTGGGTAATTATTATTCTATTTTCAGCTGTTGTATTTCCCAAGATGGTGATAACGGGATAACCCATCTGGAGAGTCCACTGATCCATTACTTCTTGTATATTTACGTATTTTCCATTCCGTTTTAAAGCCTTTATAATTAAAATTGTATAAATTAATTTTATAAACATGAATTATAAACATAATTAACATTAAACCATTTTCATGTTTACCTTTATGACTTATTTCAGGATGAAAACACTCAAAATCAGTGAAACTAACATAATGTTAGTAAAATTAATCTTCTTGCCTTTGCTTAAGCTTCATGTGTATATAATAGAAATGAAAGCTTTATCAATATTAATATTTTTAACCTAATGGAGGATAGAACATATTTTATTGTTAAAGCAAGTACTTGAAGCATCATTAACCAGTGTGTCTAGTATTAAATGCTTTTATTCACTTATAGAGAAAAAATTCTTTACCATCAATATTCCACTCAAACATGAATATTTGACACCATATTAAAATTAGATTTCAGAAGTATTATCATATTTGAAACTAGGCAAGGTATCAACAATTTGTAGCTGAATTAATTTTTAAACCTCATCATCCTTATAATACATCAAATATAAAACAAGAAAGCATATCAAGAAAAGGGAAACATAAAAAGTAAAAACAAACCATCAGTGTCAATAAAAGTTATGAATGTTTTATAAACCCAATTCAAATATTCAAGAAGAGGTTTTGGTTTTCAAGCTTCCTATACTTTACCTCTGATAGTGTATTCCAGAGATCATTTCTGGCCGCATTGCCATACTTATGAATAGTTAAGTAATCCTACAAAGAATATAAAATTGTAATTAAAATTCAAAGGCTAAGCAATTTCCAGTAAACACATTTGTTTCTAAGTTCAATTAATTATTTCCAATTGTTGGAACTATATTAACACAATGATAAAGACGTGCCCCAAAAAAAGAATCTCATTTTAAAATATTCCAAAGAGAGTGAGCTATAGCATATTTTTGATTAAATCATCAAACAGTACTAATCTCTTAAATTTTATTTTCATATCTGTCATCACTTCTTATGGATTTCCAGGGTCAAATATCTTCCTCAAATTTAGCAAGTTAAACTCAGGCAATATTGAAGAAACTACATATACAGTGAAATATTTAGGGGCAACTTTCTCATCAGGATTTCATGCTGAAGTGTTGAAAACATATTTCATCTTATGGGAAAGGAAAAAAAGAAACAAAAAACCTGACTTATATGTACAAATGCAGAGGGATTGTTTTGCCAAAAAGGTGATGACTACTCCATGACCTGTCCAATTACCTAGTCTCTCTGCAAAGGACAGGCTGCCTTGTATAAAATGATACATGCTTATTTTCATGAGCTTGAAACACATTAATATTTAATTTAAAAAAATCAATCCTGAGTTTATATACTATTTTAAAGCTTAGGGCTTCACATTTGCCATTTTCTATCACTAGTAGTTAACTGTATACACTTCTGTTTCATGTCTGTTCCTTTCTAAGAAGCATGGTTTATGTCACTGTGAATATGTTATTTACGACTTCTTGACATTAATTTTTTCTGAATCCAAAGTGGAAAGATCAATATAAAACAGTATCCCCTCATTCATCTGAAATTTCATGATCTCTAGAACACGTAGGTAGTAGGCAAAATTCTAATTTACGTCATAGTACTAAAACTGAAAAAAAAATGCTGACTTCTTTCAGTACTTTATGTAGAGTGGAATACTTTGGGGATAATTAAAGTTGGGGAAGAAAATTTTCTGAAATACAAATTGTAGCACCTGTGACAGACTCAGCTTTCTTGGCAACTCATAGCACAGCAAATGGCAACCCCTGCTTAATCAGACTCCTAGAGATGCAATGCCCAACACTCAGCAATCACAAATACATCGTCACCATCAAGTGTTAGGAATAACTTTACTGAAAAATTACAAGTGAATGACCAATCTGAATCCTAATTTTGTCTTTGAACCTGCCATATGAAGCATTTCCATTTAGATCCCAGAGAACAGGATTTAAATCAGTTATTTCAGATTTAGTTTTCAGAATTATTTTTTATACTTGTTTAGCATTTAAATTGGAGAAGGAAATGGCAACCCACTCCAGTACCTTTGCCTGGAAAGTCCCATGGACGGAGGAGCCCGGTAAGCTACAGTCCATGGGGTCGCAAAGAGTCATACACACCTGAGTGACTAAACTGGGGAAAAACAGGAATTATGAAACATAAATTTAAATTGTATTTTCCCTGTAGCTCAAACAGTGAAGAAAATGCCTGCAATTCAGGAGACTGGGGTTCAATCTCTGGGTCAGGAATATCCTCTGGAGAAGGAAATGGTAATCCATTCCAGTATTCTTGTCTGGAAAATCTCATAGACAGAGAAGCTTGGAGGGCTACAGTTCATGGGGTTGCAAAGAGTTGGACATGACTGAGTGACTAACACCAATGAAAAGGCATTAAAAGTAGAACTATTTATTATTGGGTTCTGCTTATGGATAGTGCTGCTAGAATAATCCAAAAGAGAACAAATACTACACAGACCTTGAAAGGGCCAATAGATAACTACAGGTTTCTCTTCACGGGCAGACCATAAAAATCCAATGGTTCGTGAGATGAGTTGTCCTGGGCCCAATGCTGATCAACTTGAGCTCTTGGTTCACTCCTCAATTTAGAATAAAGTTCAAATGTACATTTCAAGCAAGCTGAAACGGCAATTATCCTAGCTTGGGAAGGTGTTCCAACTTGCCTGCCTCAGTATTCAGGGCAGCTCATGCCTTCTTGGCCTGCCAGCAGACCCAGTCAGTTTTTGGGTCTTCTAGAATCCTACACATGTCATCTCTTTCCTCTACAATAAAACCCAAATGTTTTCCTCAGCTATTTTAGCCTTCCTCTTGCACAAATATAGTCATATTTTGAATTGAAATTTTGCTTTGTCTTTGTAGAATTACAGAAAAACGTAAAGAACAGTGTGCTTTTTTGATGAGCAATCATTTATTTCTTTGCTCATTCCACGCTCTGCCTGTGCCAGGCGGCCTGCCGGGAGCTGGGGCAGCAGTGGTGGATAAGGTGTACTGAGGACAACCGCAAATGAGACAACCTGTGGAGGGAGGGTTCTGTAACCGAAGGCGGGCAAGTCGTGGTACAATAACTGCTTGACAAGATGAATGAAACTTTCGATATGAGTTTGAATAAGAGGACTTTAAGCTCCTTTCAAAACTACAAGTCAATGAATATGGAGATGGCTGGAGTTGTGAACCAGAAATGAAAACTTTTATTTATATTATGTGTATGAAAGTCAATCAATTTGACATTATACTACAAAGCAGAAAAATGATTTAATATTAACTCTGTAAAGAGAATTGTGGGTTCTCTATACAAAGTATTTCAGAAACAGTAGAGCTGTTGAAAAGAATAAAACAAAGATAGCCATCATATTCTAAAGGAATATAACTAACAATATAAACTGATGAAAAGTTAAAAGCATGTTAAGCACAAGTATAGTCTGATACATGAAGTGTAGGAATGGAAGTCTGACTGTCTGTTCAAATCCATCCTCCAATGCTCCCTAGTTAAATCATCTTTGGCAAGTCACTTAACTTCTTTGTGAATATCTTCATACCCACAAAAATAAGTAGCACAGTTTTCTATGGAAAAAAAGTAACTGCTCCATAGAGGTTTTCTGAGGATTAAATGATTTAATACTGATACAATCTTTAAAAGTGAAGAATGCCTAATACAGTAATGTCTATTCAATAGACAGTAGCTGCTATAATCTTTTTAATCATTTCCGGCTACAGATTGGAAAACAGAGTAACAAAAAAAAATCATTAACAGTAATAAAGAACATAGTACATGAGAACAATAATATGTCTCCATTTTAGCTGTGTAAGTTGCTTTATATTTCCTCATTAAATCCCATGACAACATTTATGAGCTAGGTGTTATTATCATCACTCAATAAATCCAAACACCAGCACTCAGAGACTCCAGCCCATCTCCAAATCCTACACCTGTCCACACAACTTCTGACCCAAATCCAGTGTCTGCGAGATGGCACACAGCTGACTAAGAGCTATGTTCAAAGCTGAACTCATCATCCTCCCCTGTATCAGCTCCTTTTGGGAGCACTTCCCCAGGAATAACCCTTCCACCCACTGCAACCAGAAGTCAAACAAGATGCCTCTCTTCCCCTTCCCACCACAGTCAGATAATGATAAAACCTTCTCCCAATACTCCCCCTTCCTTTTGCCTGTTTGACAACGACTCTACACTGTTTTGTCCAGATATACCGACTACTGCTACTATTTCTGCTTTGTCCCTCTAAAATCTAATCAAATCACTCAGCCATGCATAAATACTTTTCATCAAATATATACATGAATCCCTGCTGTATTCAGAATATCATTCAAACACACTTCAACATAACTTAAAGGTGTCTCTCCTGATCTGGTCTCTCTATACTGCTCCAATCCCCCTTACTTTGTTGCCTCCTTGCCTCAACTTTGTCATCTGCAGCTTTCTTGAAACAGGTGCCTACTGACTACTTTCCCCCTTGTCTAGTTCCCTACACATGCAGTTCTCTACATACTCTTTTCTCCTTTGCCCATTTGAATGCAATTCAATCTCCAGGACTCAAACTTACTTTTGTTTCCTCTGGATTCCTTTCTTGTGCATTCCCACTCTCTTCCTAATTCTGAGTTAAGTACCCTTCACATTCTCACGTTTCAACATATAGCAGCAATTACCACACTGTGTCATAACTGCTTGTTAGTTAATCTGGCCGCCCACATAGTCTGTTAACTCCATTAGAATAAGGATCCCATGATTACCGTTTACCCTATTCAGCCAGCACCTATGTGTCCAGCCTGATATCAGTAGATGTTCAATATATTTGCGAGATTTGACTTTCCTTACGCAATATGCCTTTCTGCTGACAGCCAACAATGCAGAGAGAGAGAAATTTCTTGTACCTAAAACTTTCCCCCCAAACACCATCTTTAAACACTTATAGAGGACTTTATTATTTCAGTGCTTATTTGTCAGATATATAACTTGCACTGATATATACAGTTGGCTGTGATGTCATCAAGAGTGCACACCATATTGGGTATGAGACCATTTTTTGTTTTACTTTCTTTGCTAACAAGTAACACAGTTCATAACATTTTATGTATAAAAGCCAGTGGGACTAATAAAGACAGGGGGAAAAGTAAAAAGTGCACTGAAGAAGTAAAGCATTATTATCTTTTAAGATTTACAGAAAAATAATTATGGAATACTTACTCTTCTATTAATAGGCCCTTCAGCATGCTGAAACAGAGGATCAAACATATATATGGTGTATTCCTTATGACATGGAGGAAGAGTTGGACAAAATTCAAAGATGTTTAGCTGCAAGTAACAAAAAATCCAGCCTGGAATGATTTCTTTTTTTTCCAAAAACAAGATTTATTTTTTCCTACTGTAAGAAGATGAGATAGTGCTGCAGCTCTTTTCCAATGGAATTCTTTTGCCTCCACATTTACCTAAGTTTTGGCTTCATCTTCAGGTTTGGGGTTAGATGGCTGAAGCCATTCCAGTCATCATATTCAGATGGAACACTGCACAGAGGAAAATAAGGATTTTCTTCCTAGGGATCTCTCTTTAAAAATTAGGAAAAGTCTAGACTTCCCTGGTAGTCCAGTGGCTAAGATTCCAAGCTATGACTGCAGGGGGTCAGAGGTTCAACTCCTGGTCAGGGAACTAGATCCCAAATGTCACGACCAAGACCCAGTGCACCCAAATAAATAAATAAACAAAAACAAATAAATATGTTAAAAAAATCAGGAAAACTCTCCCTCAAATCCTACATCAAACCCCCATGTTTCCCATTTAACAGAATTGTATTATGTCCTGTAGCCAAAATTAATTAGTGAAACACTTGGGGGAAATTGCACAGGTCAGGACCCTGTCCTGTGAAGTAAACGATTATATAGACATGGATGACAGCCCAAACAAAATCAAAATCTGATTGATAAGGAGGAAAAGGAGACTAGTTTATGGGTAGGACACCAACAGTGTTTTCTCCAGTGAGACAAAGGATGCAAGTATGGGCCTCAGTGACATTGGGAGGCAGGACCCCATCTACTTTTAAGAACCATGTGGGAAATGCCAGGTAAATTGGGCATTGGTTTTTCTAGGTGTCAGGAAGTTTAAAGCAAGGGTTTGAAATATTGTTCACTTCTATTAAGAATAATTGTAGTTCAAAATATTTGTAGTGGCCATTTGTCATTCCTGTGTCTTTCCAGCATTTAAAATACCACTTCTATATGAGGGTAATAAGTCATCATGTAATCTTACAGGGAAGTGAGAGCTCTCTCCCTTAGAAATGGAAGGGATGAAATTCTCTCCCTCTCCACTCTCCCTGGCAGCTAAAGCATGGACACAAGTGGACACTTCATCCCAGGGCGGTGACTCCTACAGGATCAAAGCAAAGGAGCAGGAAGAGTTGCAATCACGTTGCCTGTGATGGTGACACTGAGGGCCCAGGAACAGCAATGCTCATGGCAGCAACTGAACCAATCAGGCTTATGGCATGACCGTGGCTACGTTTCTTCATTTCTGAGTCTTCCTTGCATGCATGTGAGCCAAGTTGCTTCAGTCATGCTCAATTCTTTGTGACCCCATGGACTGTAGCCTGCCAGGCTCCTCTGTCCACAGAGATTCTCCAGGCAAGAATACTGGAGTGGGTTGCCATGCCCTCCTCCAGGGGAATCTTCACAACTGAGGGACTGAACCCATATCTCTTCTGTCTCTTGCATTGGGTGCTTTACCACAGGTGCCACCTGGGAAGCCCCTGCAATGCTTTCTTAGTTATTATTATCTGTTTTGTAAGCCTGATTCTCCAGCCTTCCCAATGAGTGCAACGACTGGCCTGAAGTGTTAGTCATTCAGTCATGTCCAACTCTTTTCAACCCCTTGAACTATACTGTCCACGGAATTCTCCAGATAAGAATGCTGGAGTGAGTTGCCATTTCCTTATTCAGGGGATCTTCCTGATCCAGGGATCGAAACTGTCATCTGCAAACAGTGAGAGCTTTACTTCTTCTTTTCCCATCTGGATTCCTTTTATTTCTTTTTCTTCTCTGATTGTTGTAGCCAGGACTTCCAGAACTATCTTGAATAATAGTGGTGAAAGTGGACACCCTTGTCTTGTTCCTGATCTTAGGCAGAATGTGTTCAGTTTTCACCACTGAGACTAATGTTTGCTATAGGCTTATCATATATGGCCTTTAGTATGTTGAGGTAGGTTCCTTCTATGCCCATTTTTTTTGAAGAGTTTTAATCATAAATAGGTGCTGAATTTTGTGAAAGGCTTTCTCTGGACACTCAATGACATAAATCAAAGCAAGATACTCTACGACCCACCTCCTAGAGTAATGACAATAAAAGCAAAAGTGAACAAGTGGGACCTGATTAAACGTAAAAGCTTTTGCACAGCAAAGGAAACTATAAGCAAGGTGAAAAGACAGCCCTCGGAATGGGAGAAAATAATAGCAAATGAAACAACTGACAAAGGATTAATACCCAAAATATTAAAGCAGCTCATACAACTCAATAACAGAAAAACAAACAAGCCACTCAAAAAGTGAGGAAAAGACCTAAACAGACATTTCTCCAAAGAAGACATACAGATAGCTAACAAACACGTGAAAAGATGCTGAACATCAATCATTATTAGAGAAATGCAAATCAAAACCACAATGAGATATCACCTCACACTGGTCAGAATGGCCATCATTGAAAAGTCTACAAACAATAAATGCTGGAAAGGGTGTGGAGAAAAGGGAATGCTCTTGCAGTTAGTGGGAATATAAGTTGATACAGCCACAATGGAAGACAGTATGGAGATCCCTTAAAAAAAAGAATAAAACCACCATATGACCCAGCAATCCCACTCCTAGGCATATACCATGAGGAAAGCAAAATTGAAAGAGACACATGTATTCCATTATTCATTGCAGCACAATTTACAATAGCTAGAACATGGAAGCAACCTAGATGTCCATCAACAGATGAATGGATAAAGAAGTTGTGGTATATACACACAATGGAATATTACTCAGCCACAAAAAGGAGTGCATTTGAGTCAGTTGTAATGAGGTGGATGAACCTAGAACCTAATATTCAGAGTGAAGTAAGTCAGAAAGAGAAAGATAAATATCATAATCTAATGTATATAAACAGAATCTAGAAAAATGATACTGAAGAATTTGTCTACAGAGCAGCAGTGGAGAAACAGACATAGAGAATAGACTTACGGACATGGGAGAGGGGAGGAGAGGGTGAGGTGTATGGAGAGAGTAACATGGAAATTTACATTACCATATGCAAAATAGATAGCCAATGAGAATTTGCTGTATGGCTCAGGAAACTCATACAGCGGCCCTGGATCAACCTAGAGGGGTGGGATGGGGCAGGAGATGGGAGGGAGGTTCAACAGGGAGGGGATATATGTATACCTACAGCTCATTCATGTTGAGGTTTGACAGAAAACAGCAAAATTCTGTAAAGTAATTATCCTTCAATAAAAAATAAATTAATTTTTTTAAAAAACCATTTGAAGCCTGGCCATGCATTTCAGAGGACGTTTCTACATTCCCTGACCTTGAGAAACAGAAGTAAGAGACTGAAACAGTGACAGATGACCAACTGAATCACAAGAAACCTAGGCTGTAGCTCAAAATAATAGTTTGGTTAATACAGAAAGACTGGCTGGACATTATGAAATTAAGTAAAAGTGAGTAGCAAAGTATTGAAAAGGCATTATGGAAAATAACAGCATGCTTGTATTTTAATTCTATTAAATAAGAACAGGATAGAAAGGCATAAATAATTATTAAATGTTTGTTATTAAATTACAACAGTTTCCAAGAGGAAACGGAGTAAAAATAGAAACCATTATCAAACATTTTAAGGTACAGTAGTTTCTGAGTACAAGATACAATGAAAAACGGAATTTCAGAAGGAATGTTGTTTGAACAGCTAGAGCAATAATAGTTGAAAAGTCAGTTATATCATTGTTTGCAGGCCAGGTTGATTTTTTTAATGTGTGTTTAACTTAAATTAACTTTCAGAAGTTGCTTAGTTACAGAAGTACTCATATTTCTGTAGGAACAAAAAGGTATTTTACGCTTTTAAAAATCCCTTATGCCACCTAATGAGCAAAAATTTTGTAAACATCAGTATTCTTTCTTAAAGTTGTGAATATGCCAGAAAATTTTACATCAAAACAACCTGCTAGCCCATGAAAGATGTTTTGTTTGTTTGTCTTAAATTATAGACAGTGGCATGTTCTCAATTCAGTTCTGTTTTCACATATCTCTTATTTAGCAATTTTAGACCATACCATCAATGCCCCAACATGCAGGAACATCACCAGAGAGGCAATATTGCCACTGTTGGATTTGCACTACCATTCCAGAACAACCGGACAGGGTCTTAACACCTGTCAGCAAAGTAGTGTGACTGTAAGTCTATAGGGGTATTCTGGGTACTCAAATATCCCCACCTCTCACTTCTACTGCTAGCTTGAAGAATGACTGAGACATAAAGTGAATCTATTGGTAAAACTGAAGTTTGTGCATTCCTTTTTTCGAAGGCCTCGGTAAAGGGTTTTGACCACAGCAAGCTCACAAAATAGATAAACTATATCCTGGCTGGTAAAAAAAAAAACTGCCTTTTGTAAATCAAGATGCCCACTGACTGCAAGCCATGTACATGGAGTTTTCTTACTCAGAGCTGGTGAGTCACTGAGAAGAAAATGAAACTCAATTGAGAAAGAGACTATGATGTGCATATTTAGGAAAACTAAGAATTCAAGCCAATCTTTAACAGCCGTGTGATCTTGGATAAAATATCTAATTTCTCAAAGCCTTAATTTCTTCAACTGGAAAAAGTAGATAATATAGTACTTACTTGAGAACAGTGTGCATAGAAAATGACATAAAACAAGTAAAGCATTTAGAGGAAAAAAAAGTCTGCCACCCAAAGAAGCTGAGAAACTAGTTATTTTAAGACCAAGCTTAAGGGGAAAAATTGTCTGGAGTCAACATCTTCCTAAACCTCGTCTCCAAGAGAAGTCAAAATGTTCTAGAGAACCAAGGTAGGGAAATTAAATGGACTAACCTGTAAGAGGAAAGTGCTCGGAGGAATCTTATTTTTAGTTTTAAAAAGGTAAAACTGCAAGAAAAAAATTGAGATCAAAGTTTCCCTATATGTGAGAAAAGCTTAGAAACCTCCCCTACCCAAGTCTGAGGAAAGAAAGAGGCCTGGACGCTAAAGTCTGCGTTTCACAGAGGTCTTCTGAGGTGATGAAGCCACTGATGAGAGGGCAGGCAAGCACTAGTCAGCTCCTCAGCACAAAAGAGCCATACCTAGGTGAGCAGCAAAGCGACAAGGATATGCACCTGCAGGGCACCAGAAAGGCAAGGCCTGAGCAAGAGACAGACCAACAACTCAAGCAACAACTCTGTCTCAACTCTTCCCTGAAACGCCCACGACTGCTTGTCAGTGTGCATGTGAACACAGGGCTCTTCACCATGTGTTCTGGACTGACAAAGCTCCCTAGAACATTCTCCTGTTAGTGGGAGTGACATCAGGGCAATTCCCTAAGGACAGATTAAATTTCCCGTAGGCTCAGAAGCATGGGGATGCCTTTCATTAAATGTTAAAATCACGTACACTTACTAATATAAATGATATATTATATTATATAAATAAGACTGTTGACACTGTTACCTAGATAGATAGCTACCTATCAGATCCTTCCTGGTTTTGTTTCGCTGGTTATTCAGCTTCTGTTATAGTTGTATCTGAATCAGTTTCTAGCAGATAGCCTCATCTCCTTTGCAGCTCTGTTTTGCAATTAGACTACCTGGCAACAACCCCAATCCTGGACAAACTCAAGTATTTGCTTCTTAAAAACTTGCAGAAGTATAGTTAACATCACAGGAGAAAAATGATGCAATTTGAGCAGTTGAGTATTATTACGAATTCATAATCGCCAAACTCAAATAAGCACTCAGGACTACCAGGCAGCCGTGACTGCCTACTCAACCCAGTTCTCAGTCTTCAGACCTCTCTACCACACAGCATGACCTCCCTTTCAGCTAGTGACCTTGCCTCAAACAGAACACTAAAACACAGATTTTGGGATTCCTTGGTGGGCCAGCCATTAGGACTCAGTGCTTTCACTGCTGTGGGCTGGGTTTGACCCCTGGTCATGGAACTACAGTTCCACAAGCCTCATGGTGTGACATAAATAAACAAATAGAATTCATCAGAAAATCAACTCCCTTATTTTCTGAATTCCAAATCTCCAAATTTCCTGGAAGGGTCTCTCTTACAGAAGATCTGCTTTTTTACTGTCTCAAGAACCAAAGTCCGTGTTATCTCTTTCTTCTCCAGTGCAATCAACTTCTGTCCTGACTCCTTCTCTACCAGCCTAAAACTAGCACACCTGTCTCCCATTTTTAAAGCAAACTTTCCTTCGCCCTCTAACTACCTCCTCTGTTTTTCTGATCTCCTTCCTTGGCAAATTTTAAAAATTTTATCCTAGATACACTGTCTCTTCTTAGACATTTCCCCCCTCCCACCCTTTAACACAGTCCACTAAAGTCATTAAATATGCAAACTGCCAAAAGGAACACTTTTCAGTCTTTATTTTATTCCACCTCTCAGCTGCATTTAACCTCCTTGGTCACTTTCTTATTCTTTAAATGTTTTTTTTCTTGACATGAGTGACAGCATACCACTGGCATTCTGCCTGCCTCTTTATTCTTTCCACTGGTGACTCAGATGGTGAAGAATCTGCCTGCAATGCAGGAGACCTGGGTTCAATCCCTGGGTCGGGAAGATCCCCTGGAGAAGGCATGGCAACACACTCCAGTATCCTTGCCTGGAAAATCCCATGGACAGAGAATCCCAGCGGGGGGCTACAGTCCATGGGGTCACAAAGAGTCAAACATGACTAATCAACTGACACTTAACTCGATACAGCCTCTTTTACTAGCACCTTCTCTTCCTTCCACCTCCAACAATATAGCCCTTCAGGACTAAGGTTCAGGCTTCCAACCCAGAAACTTCAGAATCATTCTTAGTTGCCTTTTCTTCCTCTCATACCTCACTCTTGTGGATCTCTCCTACCACACTCTTCAGCCAATCTATCCCTAGGTTCATTTCATCCTACCTTCAAAAAACACTGAATCTATCTATGTCTCTATACATCTAGTGACTCTTTAAGCCTTTACCATCTCTCACTCAGCTATTAAACCATCTTCCTAATTTTTTTACCTGATTCCCCTACTGGTATACTGATTGCCCAGTCCAAATGTATTACTATAATTAGCCAAATAATTATTTTAAGTATAAATAGAACCAGGTTGCATCCCAGTTTTAAAACTGGTGAATCACCTCCCACTGCACTCAGAATAAAACCCAACCTTCCTAAGCACAGTGCACTTTGGCATTGCATAATTAGCTCCCGTTCTCCTATCTCTTGTCCTGACTAACTCTGCTCATCTACACTAGCTCTTTTCTTTTCTTTGAACACACCGAGTTCCTCCCTCAACCCTCTGTGCAAGCCCTTCCATCTTCCCAGAATGATCTCCCTCAACCCCCTTTCTCATCCTTCAGACCTCAGGACACATGCTTTCTTCTCAAGAAGGATTTTCTAAACACTCAGTCTAAAGTTGCCTGACCCACCCATCTTATATATTCTATCACAACATCCTATTTTTTTTCCTGCCTAGTATTTATGACATTTAGGAAATATATCTGTATTTGCCTTTTTCCTTTTTAGCATCAATCTTGTCCAAAAATATGATTCATGAGACCAGGGGGCATATCTGTTGTATGTAGCATACCCTGAATATTTACATACTTGGTACATATCATGGTGTCTGACACTGCGTGGCCATGAAGTATGTGTGGAATAAATGAGTGACTGAACATATTTGATGGGTGAACTACATGGATCTAAAGAGAGGCAGGAAGAGAAATCATAGTTTGGTTTATTAGCACAAAGCACTAAGGAAAGGTTTTGACACTAAAATGAGCTATTGCTCTTAAGTGGGGAAAAATGATCTGTAACATAATCACAGAGACTTTGAGCAGAAGTGAAAAAGTGAGTACAAGAGACTGGTTGCAAAAGGAAATAAGATGCAGGATGACACACGGATATCCCCATTTCTTTGTGTGCTATACTAACACGGAGCCTTCTCTTCCATAGACAGAAATACCGAGGTAGAGCAACATGGAATTTTGAATACATTTGAACCTTTTGTAAGATAGGTTCCAAACACACAACTTAGGATAGGTCTTTATAGCACTCTTAAGCCACTTATTTATAACATATGGCTTTTCACAACTTAATTTTGACATTTAGATATCAAAGAAGAAAAAGAATTAGTATAAATATATTACAGTTCATTATTTCTATAACTATTTATGAATAGTTTTAACTTTAAAAAAGGAAAACTTTAATTTTTTTAAACAGATAGTCACATGGAGAGGCGAGAGAATACATGAAAAGTTCTCAATCTCATTTGTGATAAAAATACATACACTGAAATAGCAATTTTTTACTTATTAAATTGGTGAGAAATTTATTTTGCAAATAAGACACAATGTTGTTTGCTTAGTGTATTATAAAAATAGAACTTTCAAACTTTCTTTCTATTATGTCTTGACTTAATATCTTAGAAGAAAAAATTGGTAATGTGTTTCCAGAAATATAGATTAAAAGAAAATCAAAATCAATGGGTAAATATATAATTTAAAAATTACTTGTGTTATTTATTTTACCAGTACTGGAAAGCAATGTAAATGCTTGTCAACTAGGAAAAAAACTAAAATTATTATGTACATCTATGCCATATTAATACTACTAAACTATGTTCTAGAATCATCTAGCAATTATGAAAATAGGTGTTAAAAAAAAATCTTCCCAACCTGGAAGGGTTTTTTTTAGCATCAAAGCTTTCAATATTGCCAAATATATAGTTCTGGGCTATTACATGAACATTCTGAAAATAGAGCATAATATAAGAGAAAAAATAAAAAAGGAAACGAAAGAAAACTGCTGATGCAAGAGCTAATTAGGTTAGAGGAAAATGCCTCTAAGGCAAGTTTGTTGTACCTCTGAACTAGTAATATAACCAAATGGTAATGTTTACAAGGAGAGAGTGTTTGTAGAATAGGTATACATATCCAAGTATGTGCATATTTACATATTTACACAGACCAACATACACACACACACACACACACACACACACACTCATATATATGTCATACATCAGTCTAATATGTCAAATCATTGCACAAATGTATTTTAAATAAAATTATCAAAAACATCATTTTACAGTATAAATCCTATTAGTTAAAATGAATATAGGGCTTCCCTGGTGACTCAGATGGTAAAGAATCTGCCTGCAAAGCAAGAGACCCAGGTTCAATATCTGGGTTGGGAAGATCTGCTGGAGAAGTGAATGGCAAACCACTCCAGTATTCTTGCCTGGAGAATTCCGTGGACAGGGGAGCCTGGTGGACTACAGTCCATGGGGTTGCAAAGAGTCAGATATGACTGAGTGACTAACACTTTCACAAGATGAATATATCTTGAGCTCTTGACTAACAGGTAAAAGAAACCAGTAAGAATAAATTTCTAAGACCTCCCATTAACCTAGGTAAATGCTTGTGGGATAAACAAATAGAGATATATGTCACTACCAATGAAGGCATTTTAGTTAATGCTGTATAGTCACAGTAGTCAACTAACAACATTTATTTCAGAGGCAAAATGATAAGAATTCAACCAGTAGCTGTATATAAGCAAATTAATTAAAACTGACTAATAGAAGTTATTTTTCTCTGATTAAAAATATGAATAGTTTTTGCTATTTCTGTTTTTAAAATACTTGCTTTTTATTAGAGATAGTATTCTTGATTCTCAAATTCTTAGAATCTTTCCTTAAAATTAATATTTTCTTCTCTATAGCATACTCAGTGAGTTTAGCTTTGTAGTTGGTCTTTAATAAGTTAAATGCTAATTAGGTCAAATCCAACGATTAAACATGATCAATGATAGTATTATTATGATATGGTATTGACTGATGACAAAAAATTATCATGAAGAGTTAATTAACCTTTCTACCTATAGCATACCTAAAACTGCACAGTGATTTAAGTGAAATGGGAAAATATGAACAGAACCTGCCTATGGTCATTCAGTTTTAGATGAAGCATGATTCAGCTACCATCTGATTAAAAACACAATAGTAACTTCAGAAAGGAAATTAACTTTGACACATACTGTCTCTGTTCCTCTGTTATTTTCTGACTTCCCATTTATCTAAAAACTTACATGCAAGGGAGCAAACCACTGTCTCACGAACATAAGCTTTCAGTTTTCAAGTAAAAATCCTATGTACACATATTAACATGTAGCTTCCCATGGAACCCAGGTTATTGAGTATGTTGTTGCCATAACCCCTATAGCTTTGTGCTGTCATTACCTTCAGGCTATCAGAATTTTATGAGCACAACCAATAATAATGATATTTACTTCTTATCCACACCTCATTGCCTTACATTGATTTGCATAAGCAATTTCCACCCTGATAATTGGAGCCAAACATCTTTTTGTAGGTTACCTTATGGAAAAGAGCAGTTAAATACTAATCAAAAGAAATCTTTCTTTATTCAACCATATTTTAAATGATATTGAATTACCTTCATTGGATGAGCAGGAAGGTGACTCACTCTCTGACGGATTTTGAAGTGTTTATATCATGTTTAACGGTGATCTTTCTTTATAATTTTAGTTCCCTGGTGTTGCCTCTTAACAACGTAAAGAACAGTACTGCCAGGTTCAAATCATTAAAGCAATATTGTTTCGTTTCAAAATAAAAAAGAAAAGAAAAAAACAGTAGTAGTATGTACTAATTATTTTTTAATAGCTACTGAGTCAATGATATCTGAGAATGTCAAAATTAAAATTATACCTTTATTCTTTTATTTCTAAAAACTCAAAGAAAAATTATTAAAAATGTAACTAGGGAGATGAAAACAAGTAAAAATCAACTAAGAAAGGTCAAAGTCATGTGAAGCAATTCTATCTATAAGAATCCTTCTCTGAATAATTCACTTTAAAAATAAGTCTAGAGCACTTAGGTAAGAATGAGGATTTGAGCTGTGGAAGCTTAAATTATAAAAACAAGGTAAAAGAAGTAGATCCAAATTTATTGATCATATGTACAAACATTGTGCAAATGGGCACAAATTACTATGTGTACTTAAACTATAAGAAACCTAGGAACTTAAAGATGTGAGCGTTTCAGAAAGATTCAGCGATTCTTGCAGTAATAGAGGTTGAACATGAGGTGAACTAAGAAGATACTCAGAATACAGTGCACTGAAGGCGACTGAAGAAAGGCTCCGAGGACTCTCAGTTAAAGTGGTGAATTGAACAAACACATCTGATTCCACGCTCTCCCAAAACCTGACTAGAACTACGTTGAATGTATGGGTGTTTTCTCTGTGATACCAAAATTTCAAAATCTAGCAGTGGTTTTCCTGACTTCTACTTCTAACAGGGGCAAAGCCATATAGTCTCCCCATGCAGATGAGTAACTGAAGATTCAGGAATGCTAGCTAAATTCTCCCATTAAATTGAAACAGTTGTCCTAAATTAAAGTATCAAACCCAAACTGTTTAGTGACTAGTTCTGCTAGTCACCATCATTAATTAGGAACAAGAATAACGGTTCAGGGGGAAAACATGGGGGGAAGGAATAGTTAGGAAGTTTGGGATGGACATGTACACACTACTATATTTAAAATGGATAAACAACAAGGACTTACTGTATAGCACATGAAACTCTGCTTAATGTTATTTGGAAGCCTGGATGGGAGGGGCGTTTGGGGGAGAAAGGATACATCTATATGTGCGGCTGAGTCCCTTTGCTGTTCACCTGAAACTATCACAACACTGTTAATCAGTTATACCCCAACACAAAGGAAAAAGTTTTAAAAAAGAATAAGAAATGTTTCTCCTTACTTATTCCGTTGCCTCTTGTGTCCCAAAATATTCCAGCAATTGTTTTGGGTAATCTACTATGGAAGAACAGTAGCTATACAGAATTGCAAAAAGATAAATATTTCTGTGTTTGAAAAAATGTATTATTTACAAGTGGCATACATAATCCACAAAGGTTCACTTCATTTACTCTATTTCACTTTCAATTTAACCATTGAAACAAAATGGAGACTGACTTATTAATGGTGCTCAGTCGCTTCAGTCATGTCCGACTCTAATGGACTGTAGCCTACCAGACTCCCCTGTCCATAGGATTTCCCAGGTAAGAATACTGGAGTGGGTTGCCATTTCCTTGTTCAGGGGATCTTCCTGCCCCAGGGATGGAACCTGGGTTTCCTGCATTGCAGGGAGTCTCCTACATTGCAGGTGGTCTCCTGCATTGCAGACGGATTCTTTATCCAATGAGCCGCCTGAGAAGCCCTACGCTATCTGTTACAGTCTAAGTAGACAGAACGTGTGTTCTGTGTGTTACATACTAAAAGAAGTTTTGAGGCAACTTATTTTAAAAATTATGCAAAACTTAACATTTAAGCATCACACAACATTCAAGAAATAAGGGCCAAAAAACAAGACCAAAAAATCAAGATCAGACCAAGGAAAGTTGTGATTATTCATTATTAAACCATTTACCAGACATTTAGATAGCTGATCGAATGGATTATATGGATACTAGAAACAAAACTTTTCTCAAAAAGTCTCTGGAGCCCCTTTCTACTGAGGGATGTATGTATAAGTTGAAACTTTAAATATGTTGTCCAATACAAAATAT
Source organism: Budorcas taxicolor (assembly GCF_023091745.1). Taxonomy (NCBI): domain Eukaryota; kingdom Metazoa; phylum Chordata; class Mammalia; order Artiodactyla; family Bovidae; genus Budorcas; species Budorcas taxicolor. The sequence continues at coordinate 47,356,646 of NC_068914.1, read as the reverse complement.
TGTAAAAGTTAAGAAATATGTAGCTGAATCAATACTCAGGTACTTGCTAAGTTAAATATAAACATGTGAACTCATCTACCTCTATATCATTTTAATTATATTTATTATATAAATATTACATTTTACTTTATATCTATTTATAAAATGTTATCATGTTTTTATATTTTAAATATTGCATAAATATATTGTTTTATTTATTTGTGAATGTATTTGTAAAAAAACATTTTCCTTGTTCCCAAAAGAGCTTAAGATGGATCACAAGGACTAAAAGATTCAAGAGAAACCAAGTTTTAGAAGAAACCACCATTATAATATTGTTCAGGTATGGAATATCAGAGCTAAGGTCCAAGTACTAAAAAAAATAAATAAAATGGAAATATGGAGGGAGGGAAGAAGAAAGAAAGAGAAGGATGGTGGGATGGGGGGAGAATATATGAAAAAAATAGTATTTGCAATTTAGGATGCCTACACTTGTAAATCTAACCTTGGGTCTGTGTGCAAATATAAACTTCCACTTGTCAACATAGAAATAGCCATTGTTAATATAAAAACAATTAATAGATTTTCCAGCAAAGATAAGCACTGACAGTCTAGATTAGCTCTTTCAGCAACAGGTAAACCAAGATTCCTCAGGGGCTTGTGGATGGGAAATATATTATTATCAACTCTGTGACCACTCAGCACCGCGACATGAAGTGTCTGTTCAGGAGGTCATTTTCAAACCATATCCCATGCATCTTCATGCACAAGAGATGATAATTTATCACCTAGACACTGGAATCTACTGTAAACTAATCCAAACTGCTGATGATACACTAAATCAGTTTGAGTGATGAGTATAAATAAAGCGGCAAGGAAAGTACTGAAGGATAAAGATCTATCTGATCAATGAGATGTCACAGGGAAATGAAATGCAATGTTGACAAACACAGAGTCCCTCAGTTGAAAATTAACCAAATCAAGTACCACAGCATAAAGGCACACATTAATACAGGATTCAAATGAAAGTTTAATATCATGGGAGTTAGAGGGTAGAGTCTAACTGTTACAGATAAAACTGGACAGA